>NC_041387.1:491859542-491865121 GCF_002162155.2 Triticum dicoccoides
CCAATTTGTGAAGGAAAAAAATTAGGACGACTTAGATCAAAACATTTTTAGCTTTTGGCCCCTCCAGCCACTCGTATTTTGCCATTGGCCCTCCAACAGAATACGTCTAGCTCCACCACTGCAAGGGAGTGCCGTACTGGATCGTCAAGAACTCGTACGACACTTCATGGGGCGAGAAGGGATACATGTACATCCGAGGTAGAGTCCAGCAGCCTGGAGGGCTGTGCGGGATCGCCGAGAAGGCGAGCTACCCGCTTATGTAATTCGCTGCAAGTGTATTCGCCCGGACTTCTCCAAAATATTGATGTTCAAATAATATTATTTACAATAAAGCAAGGAGCATTGACCGGCGCTGAGCGTTCACTTCCGCGACGTTTGGTTCCTGGGTGTGTCTACACCCTATATGATTTTTTTCGTAATTCAACAAAAAGTCAAAAAAAATCCGAAAATATTTTGGAAATAAACTTGACCTTCCACTGTACTTGTGAGAAAAATTCCACAAAAAGAAAACCCCCATTTGACTTCTTTTCAAAAAAGACAAATTTTTAGCTAAAATAGTATGAATAGTGACCTATAATAGCAAATAAATTTTTTTTTCATGAAGTCAACGTTGTTTTTTTGTGAAAATTTATATACTAGTGCGAAGGAGAGTCAAGTTTATTGTAAAAAAAACTTCTAAACTATTTTGACTTTTTGTTTATTTATTAAAAAATTCCCCATATAGGGTGTATATACAACGTTCCGAAGTGTATTTCCCTTTGTTGTTGCGGACCGGCCGACAAAAGGTGACGTATGTTCAGTGTTCACTTTTCACATGAGATCAGCTTCTGTTGTGGAGTAAAATGCGCAAAACCACCATTTTAGCATCATAACTCTCAGAAAACCATCACTTTATACCGCACCAAAACTTTGACAGTGCAAAAACCAATGACGGTAGATGCTAAGCGGTTTGATGATGTCACTAATCAGCCGGGCCCACTCATCAGGCTGAGTTGGCAAAAAAATGCCACGTAGGTAAATCGACTTGGTCTTCTTCTTCTTTCTCCTCCTTTCTTTGAAGCATTTTATCAAACACTTTTATGTGCATGTGTAACCCGTCGCGGAGCTCCTGCTCGATGGCGAGCCGGCGGCGGGCATGTGTAACCCATCGCTGAGAAAGAAGAAGACCAAGTCAAGTTGGCTACATGGCATTCTTTTCCTGCCAACTCAGCCTGACGAGTGGGCCCGGCTGGTTAGTGACATCATCAAACCGCTTAGCATCTACCGTCAGTGTTTTTTGTCACTGTCAAATTTTCGGCGCGGTGCAAAATATTACATTTGTAAAGTGGTGGTTTTCCGAAAGTTATGACACTAAAGTGATGGTTTTGTGCATTTTACTCTCTGGTGTAGGACGAAGTTGCCCAGTTGCCCGATGCACAAACTGTGATGCAAGTAGAGGCGCACCTCTCTGAAGAAATAATTACAGGATACATAAGTTGAAAATGAACTGTTGCTCATATATGAACGAATGCATGTTTGGTTTGCCAAAAGAAAATTGCAAGCGAGGAGCTCCTCATCGATTAAGAAACAAAAAAAAAATCTGAACTAATGCACGTTCCAGCAATCGCTTTAACTCAACATCTCAAGCACGCGGGAATAACTGTGTCCTTCCACTGTCGGAGTAAGCTATATGCTTACCACTACCCTATTCACCCTTCCTCAGTCTTCCACTTCCTCCAGCTCGAGCACCGCACGCAAGGTGTTCGACATCTTTTTTGATCGATTAACATGGTGTCAAATTGATGCGCTACGCTCTCTTCTACTGCTATGTGCGCTATGCGGAGGGGCATCAGTAGGTGCGCTACGGAGATAACTTGCGGGGCCGTGGAGGTGAACAATATGGAAGTGTAAAACCGCGTTAAACAAATTTAAATGATGCAGATTTATGGATCAAGCAAGCTGTTGACAATGGTCGTCTATTATGATTCCCATCCCGACACGGGAGAGAAGAACACTGCTAGAGCTCGTGATTTTTTTTAGATAATATCAGTGCGAGTCATATAACTTGCGTCTCATGTTTAGTTTGATGCTAGAAATTTGAAAATTGTGTTCACCTAACTTGACTCAAGCGTGCACATACGGTCACGCTCCGCGTATGCATGTGTATCCATATATATGGCCCCACTTGTCAGTGACTGATGGCGCTAGGCGAGACGTGTTTTTACACAGAACACCTTTAAAAAATTACAGACAAAGTCAACTGCAGGACGCATTTTTGCACAAAACACCCTCATATTTTTTTATTTATAGAAAAACAGACCACAGTATTGCACATATTTGCAAAAACTAAAATAAAAAAATGTCCATTAGAACTCGAACATACAACCAATTGAGTTGAGTTACTACCAAACGGTCTAGCCACTCTGCCTGTCCAGATATTCAATTTGGATAACGAGTACATATACTGAATGAGGACTTATGTGGAGCTTAATTGGGCTGCGAAAATAATTTTAATACGAGATTGCGAAAATTTAACACCAAAAGAGGATCTAGCAGGACTCGAACCAACTACCAACTATTTAAACACGAGATGTTCTAGTTACTACTACAACCCATCAGGTCCAGATGTGTAATATGGATAACGAACGTATGTGTATCAAACATGATCACATGTCGAGCTTAAATGGGCTGCAGATATTGCGGTCCCTTTTGCTTGCACTATTTTTCTAAAACACATAACATGTGTATTATATAAATGTGTGTATTACACATTTGATTTTCAAAATTACAATTCAAAAATATAATGTTAATTATACAAACATTTCAATAATTATACGCACATTTGTATAGTTTAATGTTTGTATAACTAAAAAAATTCCTAACTTAAAATTTAAACTGTTAATATGAATATTCAATTGTGGCCAATATTTCAGTTATTTTTTTAATATGAGTCAAGATTAAAAGTTATACACAAGTAAATGCTCATAAGTATTTAGTAAATGTTTGCGTTCATCATTTTGTATAATTAAATATAAACCGCAAGTGTATATATTTTTTGGATTCATTAAACATATTAATTTAATAAACATTTTCAATATTTGCATTAACTAAATATTTTTAAATAATATACAAGTTTATGTTTAAATGTTTTTACTTACTAATCATCCTTTGCATGCATAGTATTTTCAACACACAAATATTTGAACATAGTTTTACGGCTCTGCTAAAAATCAGTCGACTGAACTTTAGTGAAGTCTCAGTCGATTTGTTGACCCTTAGATCTCTGTATTGCTTTAGGATCCGTGAAACCCTGTTGTTTCCTGTATATCAGCCCACATAGGGAACGAAGTGGGTGGGCCTGTTTTTTTAACTTTGTTTTTTTTTTCTTGTCGGGGTAGGCTTCATGTGGTGGCTGGGCGGAGGTTCTTTTTCTTTGTGTGTTGGGCTTTTTTTTTGCCGGTTGTTCTACAAGGTTTAGGTCCGTTTCTTTTTTTCTTTTTGATTTTTTTTTTCTACAGGATGGGAACGAACAGGCATAGTGAAGTGACTTGTGTGTGTCTTTTTGTTCTTCAGTTAGTAGCAGTTCATAGGTCTTGACTTTTTTTTCTACCATTATTTTATTTTTTCTCTGTTTAAGTTCATACAGGACTGTTAAAACTCAGTCGACTCGCTGGCCGTTAGATCATTGTTGCTCCAAGATCTATGTAGCTATGTCTATCTTATATTGAAATCGATTGCTTAGGGGCGCGATGTTCTTTTGTTGTTTCTTTTCTCTCGTGTTGGCTAAATATGAGCTACGAGCTGGGCTTGAGGGGTTTCTTTTTTGTCTAGTTTTGGGCTTAATTTTTCAACAGGGAAACAAACCGTCCAAAGAGGGGGTGGGGAAGTGGTTGAGAATCTTTTCTAATCTTTTATTTACTTGTAAGTATTTTAAATGATTATTTCGTCTATGTTCCTTGTCATGTTTGAATTTGTTTTTTACATTTTGTATTTTCTCCTTTTCTCTTGCTTTTCTTTTTTTCTTTTCCTTTTTATTGTTGTTTTCAAGCCTTTTTTTTGCATGATTCTAGTTACCTTATTCTTTTTTATTTTCTTAACTGAGCAACACGTTTTTATTTTGAAAATTGAAAACATTGTCATCTGGTTGGACAATCTCCCTAACTTCACCGATTGTAAATCAATTGTTCTTTGTCGAGGGAGGGGATAGTTGCATGTTTATCACTAGGTACATAACTGCAAGTGTCACACACCAACGTAATGGCATGCCTTCAATACGACTGCAACTATGTGGAGTTTTTTGTCGGTGAAGTGGAAAATTGTTTGTTTGCCACTAGTCATTTAACTGCAAGTGTCGTATTTCGACTGAAATTTTGTGGTGTTTTGTCGGGAGGGGTGGTGTGGCTTTTCCTTTTTCTGTTTTTTGGGCTTTCTTCTAGGCTGAATTTTTTTGTTAGTGCTCGTGTTCCCTGGAGACGGGAGCGATTAATAGGGTTGTTCGCTTTGGTTTGTTCCTATTTTCTTTTTGTTTTTTTTATTTTGTATTGCTACTATTATTTAAAAAAATATTGTCATTTGTTTACACATACATCGACCGCACACAATTGCATGTACATCGAATCACATGCAATTACATGTTTTATTGTCAGTTTTTGTATGCAACTTTCTTTCCAAAAATATTATCGCCGACACGCCCATCGACCACACACAGTTTTCATGCACATCGGCCACACACAATTGTATGTATGTCATTGGCGTGTAACTTATCTTTTTTCCTTCTCAAAAATATTTGTCACCGGCCAACTAGACTTTGTTTCTGGTGTGAGTTTTTAAACTTTGTTTGTGGTTCGAGTAGAGACCAGTAGGCCAAGTTGCATGTTCGACACTAGGAATGTAACTGCAAGTGTCGCTCCCGACCACAACTCCATGTCTTCTAGCTCGGACGCAACTGGAAGTTTCTGTTCTGTCGTAAGGGGCGCCGGTAGAGGGGGCGGGCCAGTTGCAAGCCCGACAACATCCCAGCAATTGCAAGCGTCGGACCCGACCGCAACTGCATGTCCTCTAACATGGTTGCAATTGGACCTTTGTTTTGTCAGAGGGAGCGGCGGGAGAGGGGCGGGCCAGTTGCATGTCTGTTACTAGGAATGCAACTGCAAATGTCGCACCCGATCGCAACTACATGTCTTGTAACCCGGCCGCAACTGGACTTTTTGTTCTGTCAGAGGGGGTTGGTCAGTTGCAAGCCCGACAACAGCCCCACAACTGCAAGTGTCGCACCCGACCACAACTGCATGTCTTGTAACCCAACTGCAACTAGACTTTTTTGTTCTATCGGAGGAGTGGGCCAGTTGCAAGCTCGACAACATCCTTGCAACTGCAAGCGCCGCACATGACCGCAACTACATGTCCCCAAACATGGCTCCAGTTGGACCTTTGCTTTGTCGGAGGGGGCGGCGGGAGAGGCGGCGGGCTAATTGCATGTCCGACACTAGGAATGCAACTGCAAGTGTCGCACCCAACTGCAACTGTATGTCTTGTAACCCGACTACAACTGGACTTTTTGTTCTGTCGGAGAGGGTGGGCCAGCTGCAAGCTCGACAATC
>NC_041387.1:491865983-491941932 GCF_002162155.2 Triticum dicoccoides
GTTCAACACTAGGCATGCAACTGCAGGTGTCGCACCCGACCGCAACTGCATGTCTTGTAACCCGACCGCAACTGGACTTTTTTGTTCTGTCGGAGGGAGCAGGCCAGTTGCAAGCTCGACAATAGGCCTGCAAGTACACGTGTCGCACCCGGGCGCAACTACATGTCCCCCAACATGGTTGCAACTGGACCTTTGTTTTGTCGGAGGGGGCAGCGGGAGAGGGGGTGGGCCAGTTGCATGTTCAACACTAGGCATGCAACTGCAAGTGTCGCGTCCGAGTGCAACTGCATGTCTTGTAACCCGACCGCAACTGGACTTTTTTTTCTGTCGGAGGGGGCGGCGGTAGAGAGGGCGAGCCAGTTGCAAGCCCGACAACATCCCCCCAACTGCAAGTGTCGCATCCGACCGCAACTGCATGTCTACCACTATTTCTATTTTTCTACTTTTAATTTTATTTTTGTTTTTGTAGGTTTCTTATCTATTCTAAATAGTGTTGTTTTTTTATTTTTCAAACGTGCCACCCAGTTGCACGTCGCCCCGTGTGCGACCGCATATGTTGTAATCCACATGCAATTCGAACCGACATTAGTCGGGGTGTAACTATGGTGCGGGCAGGGCGGGGAGCTGAGTGCTTGGGCGGCCCAGTTTAGTTTTCTTTATTCATTTCTCTACCATTTGTTTTCCTTTCTATTTTTGTTTTTCCGTTTTGGATTTGTGTTATTTTCCTTTTTTAAATGGTGGTGTTTTGGACTTCTTTTGGGAAAAATGTTGCCACTCGATTAGCACATGCGTGGTCCGTACACAGCTGCATGTACTCCGGCCATGCACAATTGCACGTCCACTGTCCATGTGCAACTTAACATTCTTTTTCATTTTAAAAAGTACTAGTGCCAATGGGGTTATACACATGTCAGTAGCATGTCCGTCTACCACGTGCAATTTACATGCCTGTCATTTCTATTTTTAAGGAACTGGAGAAAAAAAGACTTGAACAGAAGAGAGAGAGCGAGGGAACACACAACCAACACGCGCAAGCTGCACGAACAGCTAATATTACCTCAGCCGATGCACGACAACCTGAAAAACATTAATGATGCATGAACAGTTAATTGACAGAGATAAAATATAAATACAAGCCAGCCCAAACCAGTGAAGCCCATCACAGAAAACAGCAGACAAAGGACAACCGAGCCCACAAACAAGCCCAACAAGCAAACATCACGAACCAGCGATCAGAAACTACGATCAAACAGCACGATACGTACAAGGATGACGTCATTCGACTGAGACATAGCCAAGTCTCAGTCGACTGAGACCTAGACGGACCCATAGTTTTATTACTTATGTTTTACAATTACAAATACCTTTAAAATAGCTCGTGCAAAATGCGCTGTAGTATCCGCAGCCCAATTAAGCTCCACATAAGACCTCGTCGGCATTTCTCAAAAAAAAATGAGACCTCGTCGGCACATATAACCTCGTTTTTTTTGCGGGGTGTATAACCTCGTTATCAATGCTGACCATCCTGAGCTTAATGACTTATGCTGTGTTTGATAGTAAAGTATTATATAAACCAAAGTATCAAAAACTACAGTAATTTTGCATGTAGGTGTGAGATATCATAGTTTTATCAAAACAGAGTATTTTGGTGTATTCACAATACATAGAACCTGTTTGGCTGTCGCCGCATAACGCTGTAAATTTGTTGTTTAGCCGTCGTATTTAAGCACTCGACAGCTCTGTTTTTTAAAAGGAGGGTTGGGGTTCTTTTTTGTTATGCAGAGAAAAAACTACAGTTTGCCCAATACTACAGTATTAAAAGCACAGTTTTTAGGGGCAACCAAACAGCTCATTGTAAATAAAACTATGGTATTCTTAAAAACTATAGTATTTTTAAAATACTTAAAAAATACTTTACTGTCAAACGGGGCCTTACTGTGGTCTCGTGCTGAATCAATTGGTGTTTGGTTATTAAATTTGGCCATATATGTGCAATACTGTGGTCCTATTTTTCTCTAAATAAAAAATGTGATGGTGTTTTGCGTAAAAATGCATCGCTGTGGTTGACTCTTTTCGCAGATTAAAAAAATGAGGCTGTTCTATGTAAGAATACGTCAAGGCTAGTGCCATCGGTCATTGACAAGTGGGTCCACAAAGATGGATACGCCTGCATACACGCCGTGTGATCGTATCCGCATGCTTAAGTCAAGTTAGGTGATCACAAAATTGTATTTTCAAAGTTCTAGAACCAAACCGAACATGTGGCGCAAGTTATATGACTCCCGGTGATATTACCTCATTTTTTTTTAATCAACAGCACTCAGGATTTCTAGGCAGCAGAACTAGAGCTCGGGGTTGACGACTTGCCCTGCAAAAAGCACTATGCCACTCTCGTCCTCCCTGATGAGGAACAGGAACGGGTGATCTGCAACGAAGTCGACGCGCACCGGCTCCTCCCATCCGATGGAGCAGCCCGTCATGACGTCAGCTTCGGTGGCCGCCGCGGCCATGGTTCCATCCTCGTCGACCTCAACCACGCACTCGTGTAGCACGCTACGCACCGCGAGAGGTTCCGAGTAGTCAACCATCTCCGCGAAGTCGTGTGAAAAGCAGAACGGTCGCTCCAGCCCCATATCCTTCAGCAGATCCGACACGTCCACCTTGCGCGACACCTTGAACTTGGGGACCTTGAAGTCCCCCACTTCCACCGCCTGCGCGGGGGCGCTGCGGTTCAGGAACCCGGCCGTGTCGGAGCTGAGCTCGCGGATCAGCGCCTGCAGCCCGTCGCGCTCGTCAGGGAGATAGATGTGCATGCTGAAGCTCTGCCTGCCGCCAACCCTGCCGGAATCGTAGGGCAGCTGCAGTACTTTGAAGCCTGCATGGGAGCTGATGCGCTGGCGGTTTCCGCTCGTCATGAACGGCACGCGCACACTGCTCCCGTTGGCCAAGAAGAAGTCGCCGTCCACTGTGTCTTCGCGATCGAACGGGCGCAGCCATGAGCCTCTCAGGTAGAGCGCGTTGCCGATGACCAGGGCGGTGTCGCTGTCGGGGTGGCCCTCCGGCATGAGTTCTTTGATCAGGCCGCCTGTCTTGTCCTCGAACCAGCGGTTGATCTCAACTCTCGCCTCGTCAGGCTTCATTAGAGATTGGACACACCAAAGAGTTAATGCAGATAAGCGGTGAAAAAATCTAGCCAGCAGAAAATTCGCAATAACAGCAGAAATAAATCATATTGCTCATATAGATAAATCACCTTTTCTTGGAAAGGCATGGCTTGAGCTGTGGCATTGTACCGGGAGGCGACCATGTCTGCGAAAGCAGGCCTAAGCTGGAGCGACGAATCCACCCAAACGCCTACCCCGCACCGCACGTCGGGCTCCGAGCCATTGCCCCGAGCGAGGAAAGCAGAGGCTGCATGGGTGGCGAGGGATGCATGCGCCATGCCGCCGGAGGGGCCTAGGAAGGAGACGATCTGGTTGAGGGTGTCGCCCGTGGCACCGGCAGCGAGAAGGACGAGGACGTAGTAGAACGACAGCGGGGAGAAAGCCAGGTTGGTTTGGTTGCCGCTGAGGTGGAGGAGGAACCGCATGGAGAGGGCGACCAGGTCCCTCACGGCGCCCGCCATGGCCGCCGTGTCCATGGAACAGCGGCGCGGTGTGGTACGGTGTTGCTGGAGGGGTTTTGGAAGACGAAGGCAGATGCTGAGATGCGTACGCGGTGTGAAAATTGGTATGGCTGGTTTCTTTGCGTGCGTTTTGTAACCGGAGGTGAGGTGCTCCGGAGGTTTCCTATCCATTAAGGAAAGGGTTTAAAATCAACCGGCTGATCATGCCCGCGCATCAGCCGCTTCCCCTGCGAACCACGTGTCCAGGTGGGGGCCCATAGCTCGTTCCTTCCACTTTTCCTAAGCAACGTGTTGAGGCGGTGGGAGGCAGCTCCTCTAACGTACGGCACACTCGCTGACGTGTGGACCCACGCGTCAGTGGCCCAATGTCAGGTGGCCGTACGTCAGGGAATCCGGCTCCGAGGCGGTGCGTGCGTTTCTACCCCGCTGCATGCCACCTTTCTCGCGGGTAAACTGCTACTCCCTCTTTTTCGAAATGTAGGTCGTTTAAGCTTTCCTAGTGTAATTTTTTTCATGTTACGAAATTTCGTCATTTTCCAAAATTGCCCTCCCACCGCTCGCTGACTCATACTCGCACCACTCCCACTTGCTCGTTCTCCAGCGGCTCCCTCCCTCTCCCCACCGCTATCTCCCTCACAGATCCGCTCACCGGCGGCCTCTCACCATCGCGAGCGGCCTCTCTCTCTCTCGGCGTTGGCCTCCCCTCTGCTTCTCCCCCTCGACGTCGCCGGCCCTCTTCCACCACCTCCTTTCTCCCCACTACCCCCTTTCTCCCCACCACCCCGCCACTCAGTCTACATGCGCCTGTGAGTCCGATGGTGAAAAGTTTGAGGTTTTTTTTTGCGCCGGTGATGAGCTTCTATGCAACGGAGACGTGCGCCGATGTTGTATGTGAGCGATGGAGGGGTTGGATGTGGAGCGACGGCGGCGTCCTGACGGTGCCCCCACCTTGGTAACGCGGGCCCTGCCCCGCCACGCCACGGCGTCGTCGTCCTCATGGTAATCTCCTCCATCGTCCATCCATCCATCCAACACCGTGGTTGATTTGTTAATCTTGCACGTCTTTGTTAATCTCCTTATGAATCTTCTCATGAAGCTTCTGTTACTCCAATTTCTGTAGCTTATTGATCTTCCGTAGCTTAGTCATGAATGTGCAGCTTCGCCGAGGCCAACCTTTGTTAGTCATGAGTCGTCCTTTGGAGTAGCCTTGTTAATCTTGCAGTTCCCTTGCTACTGCTGCTAACCTGTAACACTGGATTCAGTGAAATGAAGTTGTACTCCTAATTCTGAAATGAAGTTATAAATTTGTCTGAAATTAAGTTGTAAATGTGAAGCTGCTGCTACTAGTCTGTAACAACTTCTACTCCTAATTCTGTAACTAAGCTACTGTTGTTAGCATGTAACACTGGATTGTCAAAATTTGACTGAAATGAAGTTGTCACACTGGATTTGTCAAAAATTATCTAAAATGAAGCATATTTTCGTACCTCTATTAAGTTTCAGCAACATTCAGTGGAGTATGTACTGTAATATTGAACATTACAGTAATTTCAGTTGTTGTTAATTGTTGTAGCATTAGGAGTAGTTTTACTGCAGTACAAGCATTAGGAGTATTGTAAATGGAGCAAATGGAACCACTCTTCAGTTAACTGAAACCTTTTTCTCTCAATT
The DNA here is from genome assembly GCF_002162155.2 of Triticum dicoccoides. Lineage (NCBI taxonomy): Eukaryota > Viridiplantae > Streptophyta > Magnoliopsida > Poales > Poaceae > Triticum > Triticum dicoccoides. The sequence goes on from NC_041387.1 coordinate 491,871,280, forward strand.
TAACTGAAACCTTTTTCAGTTACTTTAAATATAACCTTTTTCTATTAACTAATCAACATAACCCTTTTCTATTAATTTAAATTAACTAAAACATTTCCAGTTACTTTGATTAAACATGCAGTAGAGCTACTCATTTGATTCATTTGAAGAGAGGAGTAATTCTTTTTTCATTAACAGAAACTTCTCATCGCATCTCTTTTCTTCTCTTCTCCTCTCTTCTCTTCTTCTCTTATTCTCTTTGTTGCTGTTAAGTTAGGACTTGCTGATGATGATTGCTGCTGTTAGAAATCTTGATTGCTTAGTTTAGTGTAGGACTTGCAAGCAGTAGTGCTTGCTTAGTTCAGTTTCTGTTAGAGTAAATTGGGATAGTTAGAGTAGCTTCAGTAGCTTACAATGAAGTACTTGATATGTCTCCAACGTATCTACTTTTCCAAACACTTTTGCCCTTGTTTTGGACTCTAACTTGCATGATTTGAATGAAACTAACCCGAACTAACGCTGTTTTCAACAGAACTGCCATGGTGTTGTTTATTGTGCAGAAAACAAAAGTTCTCAGAATACCTGAAAATCCATGGAGGTAAGTTTTGGAAAATATAAAAAATACCGGCGAAAGAATCAAGGCCAGGGGCCCACACCCTGTCCACGAGGGTGGGGGGCGCGCCCCCTCCCCCTGGGCGCGCCCCCTGTCTCATGGGCCCCCTGATGCTCCACCGACCTCAACTCCAACTCTATATATTCCGTTTCACTAAGAAAAATCAGAGAGAAAATTTCATCGCGTTTTACGATACGGAGCCGCTGCTAAGCCCTAATCTCTCTCGGGAGGGCTGATCTGGAGTCCGTTCAGGGCTCCAGAGAGGGAGATTCATCACCGTCGTCATCATCAACCATCCTCCATCATCAATTTCATGATGCTCACCGCCGTGCGTGAGTAATTCCATCGTAGGCCTGCTGGACGGTGATGGGTTGGATGAGATTTACCATGTAATCAAGTTAGTTTTGTTAGGGTTTGATCCCTAGTATCCACTATGTTCTGAGATTGATGTTACTATGACTTTGCTATTCTTAATGCTTGTCACTAGGGCCCGAGTGCCATGATTTCATATCTGAACCTATTATGTTTTCATGAATATATGTGAGTTCTTGATCCTATCTTGCAAGTCTATAGTCACATATTATGTGTTATGATCCGACAACCCGAAGTGACAATAATCGGGATACTTCTCGATGATGACCATAGTTTGAGGAGTTCATGTATTCACTATGTGTTAATGCTTTGGTCCGGTTCTCTATTAAAAGGAGGTCTTAATATCCCTTAGTTTCCACCAGGACCCCGCTGCCACAGGAGGGTAGGAAAAAAGATGTCATGCAAGTTCTTTTCCATAAGCACGTGCTATATTCGGAATACATTCCTACATTACATTGATGAATTGGAGCTAGTTTTGTGTCACCCTATGTTATAACTATTACATGAGGAATCGCATCCGACATAATTATCCATCACTGATCCAATGCCTACGAGCTTTTCACATATTGTGCTTCGTTTATTTACTTTTCCGTTGCTACTGTTACAATCACTACAAAACTGCTATCTTTACTTTTGGCACCGTTACCATTACTATCATACTACTTTGCTACTAAATACTTTGCTGCATATGCTAAGTTATCCAGGTGTGGTTGAATTGACAACTCAACTGCTAATACTTAAGAATATTCTTTGGCTCCCCTTGTGTCGAATCAATAAATTTGGGTTGAATACTCTACCCTCACAAGCTGTTGCGATCCCCTACACTTGTGGGTTATCAAGACTAATTTCTGGATCCGTTGTCGGGGAGCATAGCTCTATTCTTTGAGTCACTTGGGATTTATATCTGTTGATCACTATGAGGAACTTTAAAGATGAAAGAACCAAGATTTTCCCCTCAACTATGAGGGGAGGAAAGGAAATGCCATCTAGCTCTGCACTAGATTCTCCTTCTGTTTTGAGTAAGCTTGCGACACCTAAACCTGCTACTGCTTTGAATTCTGATATGTCGCATGTTATTGATGATGCCACTTCTGCTATGCATGATACTTATGATGAAACTACTTCTGTGTGTGACACTACTTTGCCATTAGGTGAATTTCTTGATGAACAACTTGCTAGGGTTAGAGAGAATGAAATTATTGAAGATGCTATTATTGATGATAGTGATGATGGAAGTTCCCCCCTGATTATGAATTACCTGTTGTTCCTGAGGGTTATGTTATGGATGTGGAAGCTGCTAGAGCTATTTTTGCTTGCAAAGATAGATATGATCTTAAGAAGTTATTAGCTAAATGGAAGCAGCAATCTCTTAATGCTAGAATGAAACCTGACCCCGCTTTTGCTACTTCACCTATATGTGTTACCGATAAGGATTATGAATTCTCTGTTGATCTTGAAATAATTACTTTGGTTGAATCTGATCCTTTTTATGGCTATGAATCTGAAACTGTTGTGGCACATCTTACCAAGTTAAATGATATAGCCACCCTGTTTACTAATGATGAAAAGTCTCGCTATTATTATATCCTTAAGATATTTTCGTTCTCATTAAAGGGTGATGCTAAGACTTGGTTTAATTCTCTTGATCCTCGTTGTGTGCGTAGCCCCCAGGATATGATTTATTACTTCTCTCCTAAATATTTCCCTGCTCATAAGAAACAAGCTGCCTTCGGGAAATATATAATTTTGTGCAAATCGAAGAAGAGAGTCTCCCACAAGCTTGGGGGAGGCTTCTCCGGTTACTTAATGCTTTGCCTGATCATCCTCTTAAGAAAAATGAAATACTTGATATCTTTTATAATGGACTAACCGATGCCTCCAAGGACTACTTGGATAGTTGTGCTGGTTGTGTTTTCAGGGAAAGAACAGTCGACCAAGCTGAATTACTATTGAATAATATGTTGACTAATGAAAATAATTGGACTCTTCCTGAGCCAATTCCTGAGGCAATTCCTGAGCCAATTGAGCCAACTCCTGAGCCTATTCCTAAACCTACTCCGAAGAAGAGGGGTGTTTTATTTCTCAGTCCTGAATATATGCAAGAGGCAAAGAAATCAATGAAAGAAAAAGGTATTAATGCTGAAGATGTTAAGAATTTACCACCTATTGAAGAAATACATGGACTTAATATACCGCCTATTGAAGAAATACATTGTCTTGATAACCCGACACAGGTAGTAAAGGTAAATTATCTTTATAGATATGATAAAGTTGAAATCCCGTCTACTAAATTTCATAGCCCGTGCTTGGATGAATTTGATGACTTTATGGCTAGACAAGAAAGTTTTAATGCTTATGTTGGTAGAGAATTAAAGAATAATGCTTTCGAAATAGGACGCTTGAGTGATTATATGGCTAGAGTTAAAGGTGAACTTAAACTCATTAGCAAATATGCTTCTATGGTTACCACTCAAGCTGAGCAAGTACTTAAAGATCAAAGTGAGTTGCTCGATGAATTAAATAATAAACATGACTTTGCTGTTAGAGTGGCTACTAGAACCGGTAGAATGACTCAGGAACCTTTGTATCCTGAAGGCGACCCTAAGAGAATCGAGCAGGATTCTTAGAGAAATAATTTAGAGGCACCTGGTTCTTCCAAAAAGAAGAAAAAGAAAAATGATAGGACTTTGCATGCTTCTAGTGAACCTGTTGTAGACACACCTGAGAATCTCAATGATATTTCTATTTCTGATGCTGAAACACAATCAGGTGATGAACATGAACCTAGTGATAATGTTAATGATAATGTTCATGCTGATGCTCAACCTAGCAATAATAATGATGTAGAGATTGAACATGCTGTTGATCTTGATAACCCACAATCAAAGAATCAACGTTATGCTAAGAGAGATTTTGTTGCTAGGAAGCACGGTAAAGAAAGAGAACCATGGGTTCAGAAACCTATGCCCTTTCCTCCTAAACAATCCAAGACAAAGGATGATGAGGATTTTGAGCGCTTTGCTGAAATGATTAGACCTATCTTCTTACGTATGCGCTTAACTGATATGCTAAAATCAAATCCTTATGCTAAATACATGAAGGATATCATTACAAATAAAAGAAAGGTACCGGAAGCTGAAATTTCCACCATGCTTGCTAATTATACTTTTAAATGTGGAATACCAAAGAAACTTGGAGATCCAGGGATACCAACTATACCATGCTCCATCAAAAGAAACTATGTTAGAACTGCTTTATGTGATCTTGGAGCCGGTGTTAGTGTTATGCCTCTCTCTTTATATCGTAGACTTGAATTGAATAAGTTGACACCTACTGAAATATCTTTGCAAATGGTCGATAAATCAACTGCTATACCTGTCGGTATTTGTGAGGATGTGCCTGTTGTGGTTGCAAATGTCACTATCTTAATGGACTTTGTTATTCTTAATATTCCCGAGGACGATAGTATGTCGATTATCCTTGGTAGACCATTTTTGAATACTGCAGGGGCTGTTATTGATTGCAACAAAGGCAATTTCACTTTTCATGTTAATGGTAATGAGCATACGATACACTTTCCGAGGAAACAACCTCAAGTTCATAGCATCAATTCTATTGGAAAAGTTCCAACTATCATTATTGGAGGTTTTGAATTTCCTCTTCCTACTGTCAAGAAAAAGTATGATATTCTTATTGTTGGGGATGTTCATATCCCCGTTGAGGTAACCTAGTGTTATTCGAAATATCTCCGGTTCCGTGTTATTCGGAATGAGTTTGTTAACAAGACTTGATCAACCTTGTTAGTGGATTCATTTTGATGATGATGAGATGGATGAAACTAGAAGGCATAACCTTCTCTACCCTCTTTTTACTTTCTGTTATCTAGAATAAATAAATCAAAAATAGTATTATCTGTCTGTTTTCTGAATTATCCATGCAATAAAAAATATTCCGAAAATAAAAATGCTCCAAATGCCCTGTAAATTTAGTATGATTTTTTATGGAATATTTGAGGATTTTAGGCACTAAGAACACAGCAGGGGAGGCAAGCACCTGGCCACGAGGGTCCAGGGCGCGCCCACTCCCCCTGGGCGCGCCCTCCTGTCTCGTGGGCCCATGGTGCCCCCCCCCCCTCAACTTATTCCTGCACCCACACACTCCATCTTCTTCCCAAAAAAATCCCATCCATCTCAAGCACGAGTTCTAGATCATTTTGCTGCGATTTTCGATCTCCATGCTCAAAGCTCCATTCACAAAACTGCTTTGGGAGATTCTTGCTTGGTATGTGACTCCTCCATTGGTCCAATTAGTTTTTGTTCTAGTGATTTATTCATTGCAAATTTTTGCTGCATAGGTGACCCTGTTCTTGAGCTTGCATGTTAAATTTATGAGGTCCCAAGTAATTCTAATGCATGATATAGGCTCTAGGCACTTGTAGGAGTAGTTGCTACCAATCTTGTTTAGTTTTATTCACTTTTATTTTGAAGTTACTAAAAAATTTAGAATTTTTTTAGAAAAAAATATGTCTAGGAGAATGTACCAAGGTGGTTCCTCAACAAAGAGAGGACCTAGGCATGCTATGCGTGAGCAAGACGATGAACCACCAAGGGATGCCGAAGTGCGAGCTTGTGAGTGGCCATCAGACGAGTTTATGGTCAATGCAGGCATCAAGGATGAATTTGACGCATATGTGCGTAATGCCGACCTTTTTTTGCATTCCAATAGAGAGCTTTTATTCAACGAAAAAACTCCTAGCATCATCGGCCAAGAGGCTGGTGAGTAGTAAAGATGGTCTAGATCCAGTCCAACTTTCGGTGACCATCAATGTGCATGCATGTTTAGCACAAAGGTGGGCCGGAACATTGGCTGATCTACTTACATGTTGAATGAAGAAAAAGAGACAACTAGTTCTCCAATTTCTAAAAGTAAAGGAGCCACAATATAAAGGCTATTGTGACGAGTGTTCCAGAGATTAACAATCTCCAGGCAGTCTGTTTCCATGATCACATGGGAGAAGCCACGTAGATTAGTAAAGATAACTCCATCGCGTAGCGCCATTGTCTTCCCAATGAACGGATCCGAAATCCCCGGATGGGGTTTACTCCATGCACTGAACAAAGCATTTTTGGAGCGAGCAACACCACCCACTCCTATCCTGTTGGAGTCCACGTTCACAGCCGCATCTGTGTTGATCTTGACTATCCCCAACTCTGGAGGAATCCACCCAAAGCCCGGGAGCACCGATGCATGTTTGTCTGGCATATCAAGCAAATCCAAGTCCTCCCGGATTCTCTTAACCGAAGTATAAGGGTCAAGCTGATCATCTGCATGAGTAACTCTATTCCGCGAGTGCCATATCGCCCACATAACTGATATCATTTGAGCCCTTTCCACATCAGAAAACCTCCCCTCACATAAAATGTCACGGGACCATGTATCCGGGTGCAATCGTGGCCTTCGAAGATCGAAGAGAGCAAATGCTTGTTCCCAGAACAACTTTGCATGGGAGCAATGCACTAGGGCATGCATTAGGTCCTCATCCATTGCATTACAGACATTACATCTGCCGATTACCTTTATATGTCGATGCCTAAAGGTACATTCATCTGGGAGTATTCCACGCACCACCCTCCACCAGAAAACACGTACCTTTGGCAACACCTTGAGTTTCCAAAGCGACTTCCATATCTGTTCTTCAGTCTGTGAGGATCCAGTAACCGTCCCTTCCTCTAGAGCTGCAAGCTCCTTCTGAGTCACAAGAGCACGGTACGCCGACTTTACAGAATAGATGCCACTTCTTCATGGGCCCAAGCAAGGAAATCATCACCACCACCTGCCCGTAGTGGGATATTCAGTATAGCATCAGCGTCGGGGGCGGTAAAAACATCTCTGATCAGGTCCCGACGCCACCTCCAATTCTCGAAGTCAATGAGCTGATCAACCGTCTCAATAGTAGTCCCGCCCGGAACCACCATGGGCGACAAAGATGCGAGGCCTGGGATCCATCTGTCGTGCCAAACAGAGACTGTAGTCCCGTCTCCCACCCTCTTAATCAGTCCAGATTGGAGCGCCGCCCTGCCTGCGACTATCGCTCGCCTAATGGCAGAGGAAGTCTTTGGCACCGTGGCCTCCATAAACTCACCATCAGGAAAGTAGCGGCCCTTCATTACCCGAGCACAAAGCGACTCGGGTTAGTGATAAACCTCCACCCATGCTTGCCGAGCAACACCAAGTTGAAGAGCTTCAGGTCCCTAAAACCCATGCCCCCATGAGCTTTCGGGGAAGCGAGCTTGTCCCATGCCAACCAATGCATAGATCGACGATCCAGGGATCCACTCCACCAAAACTTAGCCATACTGGTCGTCAAACTTTTGCACACCTTCTTTGTCAAAAGGAAGCGGCTCATACTGAACATTGGGATTGCTTGGATGACCGATTTGGTAAGTGATTCTCTTCCAGCGCAAGCTAGAAGTCTCTCGGCCCACCCGTTCATTTTACTCCGTGATCTCTCACCAATGTGGTCAAAAGTACCACTAGTAATCCTCCCAACTGCAGTTGGAAGTCCAAGATACCGCTCGCTGAACGCCTCCACCTGCATGCCCAACAGGATCTTCAACTCATGCCTTCTATCTGTTGGAGTGTTTGGCGAAAAGAAGACTGCACTTTTTTCTCTATTAACAGCCTGGCCGGAACATGAAGCGTATATGATCAAAATTTCATTCAGCCGAACCACGCTCCCCGGCGTTGCACTGATGAAGATTAGACTATCATCATCAAATAACAAGTGGCTCACCCATGGTGCCCGAAAGGACACACGGATGCCTCTGTCAATAAAAGGGGAGCCATAGGAATTCAACATTGAAGTAAGTCCTTCTGCACATAATAAGAAGAGAAAAGGTGATACGGTATCTCCTTGATGTAAACCACAAGATGGTGTAAAATATGGCAGAAGCTCCCCATTAACTCTCACTGTAAACCTTACTGAAGAAACACACTTCATTATTAAGTTCACAAAGTTACCGCTGAACCCAAGTTTAGTCATAATTGCATCCAAATAGTGCCATTCGACTCGATCATAGGCCTTCATCATGTCTAACTTGACAGCACAAGAATAATTCTTCCCTTTCTTCCTTCTCATCGTGTGGACGCTCTCAAAAGCCACCACAACATTATCAGTAATCAACCTACCGGGGACAAAACCACTTTGCTCTTCACCAACCACAATGTCCATTAGCTCTTTCAAGCGATTAGTGATCATCTTGGCCCCGATCTTGTAAGGAACCGGACACAATGAAATGGGTCGGTACTGAGCAATGCATTGAGGGTTGCGTACCTTTGGGATGAGTGTGATCGAGGTGCCATTGAAACCCTCCGGTAGCTCGCCCCCATTAAGAAAATCCAGAATAGCGGGTACTAAATCTCCTTGAATGATATTCCAATGCCGCTGGAAAAACCCCGCAGTAAAACCATCAACTCCTGGAGCCTTCGAAGGTGACATATGGAACAGTGCAACTCGGACTTTCTCCGGTTCATATGGCTTATCCAACATCATATTCATTTCCCCGGTGACATGCTCGGGAACAAACTGCAACAGCTCACTCATATCGTTATACCATTGAGAGGAATATAAGTTTTGATAGAATGACTGTACTTCCGCCATGTCTTCAGCCTCAGATACACAAAAGGATCCATCCGCACGACGAAGATTAGCAATCCTATTCACACATTTCCGCTGCGCCGCTTGTGCATGATAGTAGGCTGTGTTTCGGTCTCCTTTCCTCAGCCACGGCACTCGGGAACGCTGTCTCATCCATACCTCCTCTTGCCTCAATGCTTCACGAAGTTTCAGCACTGTAGCTTTCTCCTCATCCGTCGGGCCTCTGCCAATGGATTGCTTCCTCAAAACCTCAAGCTTTGACTGTAAATTTTTAACCTTCTTGGCAAGGCATCTAAATTCCTTAGCACCCCACGCTCCTAACTCACTTTGGAGTTTATGTAAGGTGTCCTGTATTCCTTCGAGTCCTTGTCCAGCATGGTTCCTTCCCCATGCCTCAGCAACAAAATTGTCATACTCTGCATGGGACTGCCAAACATCATCATACCAGAAAAGTTTTGGTCTCGTTGCTGATTGAGCAAAATGCGTTTCAACCAAAACAAAGCAATGATCTGATTCAACCGTGCTAATATGCTGAACACGGACCGGATCAAATCGCTGAAGAAAAGCCTCATTCGCTACACCTCTGTCAAGGCGGGATTTAACATTCATTGTCCCCCCTTGTTTGTTATCCCATGTGAATGGTACCCCCAAGAACCCTAGGTCCTGCAAGGAACAATCTTCCAATGCTTCTCGAAAAACTAACATTTGCGTCTCTGATCGCGCAGCCCTGCTAAAGTGTTCTATGCCATACATAGTCTCGTTAAAATCTCCAAGACACAGCCACGCATGGTGTGGTACTGCATGCAACATTCTCAAGCATCTCCAGGTGTGGTGGCGATCTTCAGACCTTGGGGCTCCGTAAAACCCCGTAAACCTCCACTCTGGAGTAGATAAATCAGCTGCCCGGACAATTACATCAATATGTCCAGCACTGTAACTCTTTAACTCAACTTGTACATCCCTTGACCAAAACAGGCCAATTCCACCGCTTAAACATGCACTATCAACCTCAAAGCACCCCGCAAACCCTAAACTGTGTTGCAGGATCTCCACCCTCTTAGCTCTGATCTTCATCTCTGAAACAAAGAGCAAAGCAGGACCTTCTTGCTTCATTAATTTCCAAAGCTCTCGAACTGCCTCGGGGTTCCCAAGCCCCCGGCAGTTCCAACTCAAACATTTCATGGCTCCTGGCAGGGCTGACCCGCGGCCGCTGCCGAGTTCTCAGAAGATGTGGGGGTTGGCTTCTTCTTCTTTGGGTCTGGTTCCGTAGCTCAAACATCTCCTCCCCCATCCCCCTCTATACCAGCCGAACCATCAGGTTTCTGAGCTGTGAACACAACCATATCAGTAGGATTGCCACATGTGTTCGTCGGATTTCCAGCACTTGGTAGGGCAAGTGTTTCAACCCTACGATAAACTTTTTCATTCTGAGGGCCACCCTTCCTTTTGTGTATAACTCTCTTCTTCGGGGAATTAACCTCCTCATTGACTCCTGTTTTGCTATTCGATGAAGCTGCATCTTTCTTACTGGTAGCAGAATTTTGTGGCTCCTTAGCTGAGACATCACTTGACGTAGCTCCCTTCCTGTCCTCCGGCGCTCGCAAGCTAGTACTAAAAGGTAGATCTCTGTTCTCATCACGGGTACCCGGAGTAGGACATACTAGATTAGAGTGGCCAAGCCGACCACACGAGAAACAAAAGTTCTGCACATGCTCATACTGAATATCATACCAGTCCGAGACTTCCTCTTCGCTGAATCAATCAGGATCCAACGGTGCAAAGGTTTGTGTACATCAATTGTAACCCTTGCCCTCAAGAATACCCCCACGGGATCAAACTGAACTAACGTCGCGTTGACATCAATCTTCTTAGCAATCTGTTTCCCCCAATTTTCAGTCTGCAAGTTAAAGGGGAGGTTTGAACCCTAGCCCACAACTGCAATCTGTCAAACTTTAGCTCCGACGGTCTCATGCAATCATCAAAATCCGCAAGAATTACTGCATGCCTGCTCACATGCCACGGCGAGCCATCATGCACACGATCGCGATCACGGCGATTCTCAAAATCAGCCACGAAGGTGTTCTCACCCACCGGCCTGAAAGACAGACCCCTAGGGTTACCCCATGCCAGCCTCAAAGCATTGGCCATGGTTTGGATATGAAAGATCTTCCGATGCAGAACTTTGCCGGTAATTGACCACTTCTGTGGGACTCCTTCATCGAGATCGTCAACCACCAAGGGGGTGGCTTCTTCCTCGGTGAGGTCCAACTTTCCCATCGCCTCTCCATCCGTGCCCTCGCCATCCTCGGGGATTGCGGCCCCCTTGAACTGCCGCTTGGATCCGTAGACTCAGCCATCTCCAGACTAAGAGATTTGATTTGATGCACCCCACCGACGAGACGTCGACGAGTGCCGCCTTTCCACCGAAACCCTAATCGCCTAATAGGAGGCTCCTAGTTTTTTGGGCCCCCCTTTTCCCGTTGATTACTTGACATCCTCACGAGGTTGCGTAATGCCGACCTTGAGGACTTCTTACAATATAAGTGTCCTCAGTACTATCAATTGACTGATTCATTCGTAAGAAGGTTAAAATATAAATCTTCACGTAATTCTCAGAGTGTCATGTTTGATATTTATGATAAATCTTATACCATGGACTTAGAAGATTTTACAACTACTTGCAAACTCCCGCAGTGGGGCAATGTTCATGAACCCCACAGTTCTGAATATAAAGACTTTCTTGCTAGTATTACTGTGAGAGAATCTAGGGATATAGCACAAGCTACCACAGGGAGCATTCATTTTCCTGCTATACATTATTTTGCTCTCTTCATTGGTAGATGCATTAACGGTAAAGATGAAGCATGTCACATGTGTGTCCCTGATCTTTGTGTCCTCAAGAGTGTTGCGTTAGGTAATAAAGATTACAACTTGGGGGCAATAGTTGCACGTAGGTTGCATAATAATGGTATATCTGGAGATTTATTTGGAGGGATTTATGCGACCCGTGTTGCTAATTATCTTGGTATAGCCCCACGAGAGGAGGATATGGAGTTGCTTCCTGCTTATTTAGATTATGACGCGATGGTCAAACATCATTTTATTTTGAGGAATGAACAATTTCTCCAGTATCGACTAATCTTTGACAGACGTAGCTCTGTCCATGTTACTCTCCCTGCTCCTCCCTTTTTGATTACCAGGCAACACAAAGATATGTTGTTAACAGGGAGGAGGCAGCTGAACACGAGGGGAGAGCGGAGGCGGCTCGCCAACATGTCGCAGCTTAGGATGCATTTGTTGCTGCATCTCAGTACGACCCCAGTTATAACTTTGGATATCAGCCAGGCTATCCTTGGCATTAGACCAACTTAGGCCAAAAGCCTAAGCTTGGGGTAGTACGTATTTCTCACCGACTTTACATTCATGTTCACACACTATTCTAGTTGTCAGTGCTCATACTCTTTCATTGTATTATCCATGCTAGTTTAATTTCTTTTTCTAGCTTTCTTCTTGTGTGTTTGATAAATCTTAAGAAAAATTAAAAAAATAGTTAGTTTACTTTCCCTGCCTGTAGTAGTAATTAAAATGAAAACCCAAAAAGATTTCTCGTTCTTCTTTTACTTGTTGGGAGCTTTCCCGTGTAAATAGTTTTATTTCTTTTCTTTCCTTTGGGGGTCGAGAGTAGAAGACCATAATGAAAATGCTTAGTGCCTCTCATATGCATGATTGTTGATTTAATTTAGAGCCTATTACTTTGTCTTCTCTCTTGAATTGAATGCTTGCAGATTCCAGCTTAGTCCAATGCACGTGCACTATTATTATTATAAACACTATTCGGTCGTGCAAGTGAAAGGTAATAATGACAATATAAGATGGACGAGATGAGAGAAGCTGGTATGAACTCGACCTCTTTTGTTTTTGTAAATATGATGAGTTCATCATTCCTGATTCAGCCTATTATGAAGTAAACATATTTGCAATGACATTTAGAGATTATAGTTGCTTGTGCCATGCTTAATTAGCTATGAGTTATAATGGTTTACCTTGCGTGCCAACATGCTATTGAAATGATTATGATGTGGTATGATGGGATGGTATCCTCCTTTGAATGAATTGAGTGACTCGACTTGGCACATGTTCACGCATGTAGTTGAAACAAATCAACATAGCCTTCATGATATTTATGTTCATGGTGGATTATATCCTACTCATGCTTGCACCTGGTGTAGATTAATTTTAATGCATGTTCATGACTGTTGTCGCTCTCTCATTTGGTCGCTTCCTAGTCTTTTGCTAGCCTTCCCCTGTACTAAGCGGGAATACTGCTTGTGCATCCAAACTCCATAAACCCCAAAGTTATTCCATATGAGTCCACCATACCTTCCTATATGCGGTATTTACCTGTCGTTCCAAGTAAATTTGTATGTGCCAAACTCCAAACCTTCAAATGAAATTCTGTTTCGTATGCTCGAGCATCTCATGTTTCAACTAGGGTTGTCTCTATCTTCCATGCTAGGTGGGTTATTCTCAAGAGGAGTGGACTCCGCTCCTCATTCACAAGAAAATGGCTGGTAACCGGGATACCCAGTCCCATGATAAAAAAGATCAAAAGCAAATTGAAATAATTAAACAAAACTCCCCCAGGGTTGTTGCTAGTTGGAGGCACTCGTTGTTTCAAGCAAGCCATGGATTGATGCTTGTTGGTGGTGGGTGAGTATAAACTTTAACCATTCTATTTGGGAACCGCCTATAATGTATGTAGCATGGAAGATATCGCCATCTCATAGTTGTTGCGTTGACAGTGAAAGTATACCGCTCAAAATGTTATTTGTGTCTATTTTAAAATCGAGCTCTGGCACCTCTACAGATCCATGCTTCCCTCTGCGAAGGGCCTATCTATTTACTTTTATGTTGAGTCATCAGCTTCTTATTAAAAAGCACCCGCTGGAGAGCACGCTGTCATTTGCATTCATTACTATTAGTTTATATTGGGTATGACTTGACTGGATCTCTTTTACCATGAATTACAATGTTTAGTCAGTCCTTAATCTTTAAAGGTGCTCTGCATTTCTGTTTTGCGGTCTCAGAAAGGGCTAGCGAGATACCTTCTTGTTATATCATATTATGATTGTTTTGAGAAAGTGTTGTCATCTGAGTTTTATTATTATTGCTCGCTAGCTGATTATGTCATTGATATGAGTAAAAATGAGACCTAAGTGTTATTGTGAATATGGTTAGTTCATAATCTTTGCTGAAAACTTGAATGCTGGCTTTACATATTTACAACAACAAGAGCAAACAGAGTTTGTAAAAGTTTTTCTTTATCACTTTCAGTTTATCAATGGAATTGCTTGAGGACAAGCAAAGGTTTAAGCTTGGGGGAGTTGATACGTCTCCAACGTATCTACTTTTCCAAACACTTTTGCCCTTGTTTTGGACTCTAACTTGCATGATTTGAATGAAACTAACCCGGACTGACGATGTTTTCAGCAGAACTGCCATGGTGTTGTTTATTGTGCAAAAAACAAAAGTTCTCGGAATGACCTAAAAATCCACGGACGTAACTTTTGGAAAATATAAAAAATACAGGCAAAAGAATCAAGGCCAGAGGGCCCACACCCTATCCACGAGGGTGGGGGCACGCCCCCTCCCCCTGGGCGCGCCCCCTATCTCGTGGGCCCCCTGATGCTCCACCGACCTCAACTCCAACTCTATATATTCCGTTTCGCGGAGAGAAAAATTAGAGAGAAAGTTTCATCGCGTTTTACGATACGGAGCCACCGCCAAACCCTAATCTCTCTCGGGAGGGCTGATCTGGAGTCCGTTCGGGGCTCCGGAGAGGGAGATTCGTCGCCGTCATCATCATCAACCATCCTCCATCACCAATTTCATGATGCTCACCGCCGTGCATGAGTAACTCCATCGTAGGCTTGCTGGACGGTGATGGGTTGGATGAGATTTACCATGTAATCAAGTTAGTTTTGTTAGGGTTTGATCCCTAGTATCCACTATGTTCTGAGATTGATGTTGCTATGACTTTGCTATGCTTAATGCTTGTCACTAGGGCCCGAGTGCCATGATTTCAGATCTGAACCTATTATGTTTTCATGAATATATGTGAGTTCTTGATCCTATCTTGCAAGTCTATAGTCACCTATTATGTGTTATGATCCGACAACCCCGAAGTGACAATAATCGGGATACTTCTCGGTGATGACCGTAGTTTGAGGAGTTCATGTATTCACTATGTGTTAATGCTTTGGTCCGATTCTCTATTAAAAGGAGGCCTTAATATCCCTTAGTTTCCACTAGGACCCCGCTGCCATGGGAGGGTAGGACAAAAGATGTCATGCAAGTTCTTTTCCATAAGCACGTGCTATATTCGGAATACATGCCTACGTTACATTGATGAATTGGAGCTAGTTCTGTGTCACCCTATGTTATAACTATTACATGAGGAATCACATCCGACATAATTATCCATCACTGATCCAATGCCTACGAGCTTTTCACATATTGTGCTTCGCTTATTTACTTTTCCGTTGCTACTGTTACAATCACTACAAAACTGCTATCTTTACTTTTTCCACCGTTACCATTACTATCATACTACTTTGCTACTAAATACTTTGCTGCAGATACTAAGTTATCCAGGTGTGTTTGAATTCACAACTCAACTGCTAATACTTAAGAATATTCTTTGGCTCCCCTTGTGTCGAATCAATAAATTTGGGTTGAATACTCTACCGTCGAAAGCTATTGCGATCCCCTACACTTGTGGGTTATCAGTACTCCAGTATCTAATGGAGATCAATGAACTTGTAGTAGATCAAAATGTCCAGTTAACTTGCATTTGCTGTAATTTCAGTAGTTTAGTTTCTGTTGTCAAACTGCTGCTATTGCTCTCATATTCATACTATATTTTCCAAAGTTTGATAGCATGACATCCTTAGCATAAGTTGTTGATCAAAGAAATGGACTAAATTGAAGCATTCCCAGGAGTTGTTTCTATTGTTGTTGACCTGTTGCTATTTTCATTGACGTGGTGTTATAGGAGGAGAAGGAGCACGCCCAGGAGAAGAAGTACGAGCAGGAGAAGAAGGCCCTGGATCGCTGCTGCTGGAGCACCGAGGACCTGGGATCTGTGACCTGGGCATGTTGTTGGATCCGCCTTCAGATCGCTGCTGCTGGAAACAAGGAGAAGTAGGGGACCTATGTTGGGGAACGTAGTAATTTAAAAAAATTCCTACACACACGCAAGATCATGGTGATGCATAGCAACGAGAGGGGAGAGTGTTGTCCACGTACCCTTGTAGACTGTAAGCGAAAGCGTTACGACAACACGGTTGATGTAGTTGTACGTCTTCACGATCGACCGATCCTAGTACCGAACGTACGACACCTCCGCGATCTGCACACGTTCAGCTCGGTGACGACCCACGAACTCACGATCCAGTAGAGCTTCGAGGGAGAGCTTCGTCAGCACGATGGTGTGATGGCGGTGATGATGAAGCTACCGGCGCAGGGCTTCGCCTAAGCACTACGACGATATGACCGAGGTGGATTATGGTGGAGGGGGCACCACACACGGCTAAGAGATCAATGATCAACTTGTGTGTCTATGGGGTGCCCCCTGGCCACGTATATAAAGGATGGAGGGAGGAGGAGGCCGGCCCTCATAGGGCACACCCAAAGTGTGGAGTCCTACTAGGACTCCCTAGTCCTAGTAGGTTCCACCTCCCACATGGAATAGGAAAAAGGGAAGGGAGAAGGAGAAGGAAGGAAGGGGCTCCCCCTTTCCCTAGTCCAATTCAGACCAGTCCATGGGGAAGGGGCACGGCCACCCTTGAGGCCTTTCTCTCCTTTCCCGTATGACCCATTAAGGAACAATATGAATTCCCGTAACTCTCCGGTACTCCAAAAAATACCCGAATCACTCGGAACCTTTCTGATGTCCGAATATAGCCTTCCAATATATCAATCTTTACGTCTCAACCATTTCGAGACTCCTCGTCATGTCCCCGATCTCATCCGGGACTCCGAACAAACTTCGGTCATCAAATCACATAACTCATAATACAAATCGTCACAGAATGTTAAGTGTGCAGACCCTACGGGTTCGAGAACTATGTAGATATGACCGAGACACGTCTCCGGTCAATAACAAATAGTAGAATCTGGATGCTCATAGTGGCTACATATTCTACGAAGATCTTTGATACGTCTCCAATGTATCTATAATTTTTTTATTGTTCCATGCTATTATATTACCCGTTTTGGATGTTTATGGGCTTTACTTTACACATTTATATCATTTTTGGGACTAACCTACTAACCGGAGGCCCAGCCCGTATTGCTATTTTTTGCATGTTTCAATGTTTTGAAGAAAAGGAATATCAAACAGAGTCCAAACGGAATGAAACCTTTGGGAGCGTGATTTTTGGAACGAACGTGATCCAGAGGACTTTGAGTGCAAGTCAAGAAGTAGCCGAGGCGGCCATGAGGGTGGAGGGCGCGCCCACCCCTATAGGGCGCGCCCCCTATCTTGTGGGCCCCTTGAGTGTCCACCGACCTACTTCTTCCTCCTATATATACCCACGTACCCCGAGAACATCAGAGGCGACCACGAAAACCTAATTCCACCGCCGCAACCTTCTATATCCGCGAGATCCCATCTTGGAGCCTTCGTCGGTGCTCCGTCAAAGGGGAATCGACCGCGGAGGGCTTCTACATCAATGCCATAGCCCTTCTGATGAGTTGTGAGTAGTTTACCACAGACCTTCAGGTCCATAGTTATTAGCTAGATGGCTTCTTATCTCTTTTTGGATCTCGATACCATGTTCTCCTCGATCTTCTTGGAGATCTATTCGATGTAACTCTTTTTGCGGTGTGTTTGTCGAGATCCGATGAATTATGGGTTTATGATCAAGTTTATCTATGAGAAATATTTGAATCTTCTCTGAATTCTTTTATGTATGGTTTAGTTATCTTTGCAAGTCTCCTCGAATTATCAGTTTGGTTTGGCCTACTAGATTGATCTTTTTTGCAATGGGAGAAGTGCTTAGCTTTGGGTTCAATCTTGCGGTGTCCTTTCCCAGTGACAATAGGGGCAGCAAGGCACGTATCATATTGTTGCCATCGAGGATAATAAAGATGGGGTTTATATCATATTGCATGAGTTTATCCCTCTACACCATGTCATCTTTCTTAACGCGTTACTCTATTCTTTATGAACTTAATACTCTAGATGCATGCTGGATAGCGGTCGATGTGTGGAGTAATAGTAGTAGATGCAGGCAGGAGTCGGTCTACTTGTCACGGACGTGATGCCTATATACATGATCATGCCTAGATAATCTCATAATTATTCGCTTTTCTATCAATTGCTCGACAATAATTTGTTCACCCACTGTAATACTTATGCTATCTTGAGAGAAGCCACTAATGAAACCTATGGCCCCCGGGTCTATCTTTTATCACATAAGCTTTTCATCTACTTTTATTTGCATCTTCACTTTTCCAATCTATATCACAAAATACCAAAAATATATTTATCTTATCATACTATCTCTATCAGATCTCACTTTCGCAAGTGGCCGTGAAGGGATTGACAACCCCTTTATTGCGTTGGTTGCGAGTTCTTTGTTTGTTTGTGTAGGTGCGTGGGACTTTTGAGGAGCCTCCTACTGGATTGATACCTTGGTTCTCAAAAATAGAGGGAAATACTTATGCTACTATTGCTGCATCACCCTTTCCTCTTCAAGGAAAACCAACGCAAGCTCAAGATGTAGCAAGAAGGATTTCTAGAGCCGTTGCCGGGGAGGTCTTCGCTCAAGTCAAGACATACCAAGTACCCATCACAAACTCATATCCCTCGCATTTACATTATTTGCCATTTGCCTCTGGTTTTCCTCTCGCCCACTTCACCCTTGCCGTTTTATTCGCCCTAATCTCCTCTCTCTTTCTCGTTTGCCCTTTTCTGTTTGCTTGTGTGCGGATTACTTGTTGCCATGGCGCAAGATAATACCAAATTGTGTGATTTCTCCAATACCAATAATAATGATTTCCTTAGTACTCCGATTGCTCCTCTTAATGATGTTGAGTCTTGTGAAATCAATACTGCTTTGCTAAATCTTGTTATGAAAGATCAATTCGCCGGCCTTCCTAGTGAAGATGCCGCTACCCTTCTAAACAACTTTGTTGATTTGTGTGATATGAAAAAGAAGAAAGATACGGATAATGATATTGTTAAATTGAAGTTATCTCCGTTTTCCCTTAGAGATCGTGCTAAAGTTTGGTTTTCGTCTTTGCCTAAAAATAGTATTGATTCTTGGAACAAGTGCAAAGATGCTTTTATCTCTAAGTATTTTCCTCCCGCTAAGATCATCACTCTTAGGAACGATATTATGAATTTTAAACAACTTGATCATGAGCATGTTGCCCAATCTTGGGAAAGAATGAAATTGATGATTCGCAATTGCCCTACTCATGGTTTGAATTTATGGATGATCATACAAAATGTTTATGCTGGATCGAATTTTGCTTCTAGAAATCTTTTAGATTCGGCCGCGTGAGGCACGTTTGTGGAAATCACTTTAGGAGATGCTACAAAACTTCTTGATAATAGTATGGCTAATTATTCTCAATGGCACACCGAAAGATCTATTGGTAAAAAAGTGCATGCTATAGAAGAAATTAATGTTTTGAGTGGAAAGATGGATGAACTTATGAAATTGTTTGCTACTAAGAGTGCTCCTGATCCCAATGATATGCCTTTCTCTACTTTGATTGAGAATAATAATGAATCTATGGATGTGAATTTTGTTGGTAGGAATAGTTTCAGAAACAATGCTTATAGAGGAAACTTTAATCCTAGACCGTTCCCTAGTAATTCCTCTAACAATTATGGAAATTCCTACAATAATTCTTATGGTAATTTCAATAAGATTCCCTCTGATTTTGAGAATAGTGTGAAAGAATTTATGATCTCTCAAAAGAATTTTAATGCCTTGCTTGAAGAAAAATTGCTCAAAGTTGATGATTTGGCTAGGAACGTTGATAGACTTTCACTTGATGTTGATTCTCTTAAACTTAGATCTACCCCTCCTAATCATGATAGCAATGAGTCTCTCAAAGCCATGAGAATTTCCATTGATGAGTGCAAAGAAAGAACCTCTAGATTGCGTGCTAACAAAGATTGCTTTGTAAAGGCGTGTTCTTCTAGTTTCCATGAAAATAATGATGAAGATCTTAAAGTTATTGATGTGTCTCCTATTAGATCTTTGTTTTGCAATATGAATCTTAATAATGATGGGACTAGAGATGAGTCAACTTTAGTTAAAAGGCATCCCAATGATTTGGAGTTTTTAGATCTTGATGCTAAATTTGGTAAAAGTGGGATTGGAGAGGTCAAAACTTTAAATAGCATTGAAACCACTATCTTGGATTTCAAGGAATTTGATTATGATAATTGTTCTTTAGAAGGTTGTATTTCCTTGTTGCAATCCGTTATAAATTCTCCGCATGCTTATAGTCAAAATAAAGCTTTTACCAAACATATTGTTGATGCTTTGATGCAATCTTTTGATGAAAAACTTAATTTGGAAGTTTCTATAAAGATTGAAATTAAAGATCATGAGTGTTATGCATTATGTGATTTGGGTGCTAGTGTTTCCACGATTCCGAAAACCTTATGTGATATTCTTGGTTTCCATGATCTTGATGATTGCTCTTTAAATTTGCACCTTGCGGATTCCACCATTAAAAAGCCAATGGGAAGGATCAATGATGTTCTCATTGTTGCAAATAGAAATTTTGTGCCCATAGATTTTATCGTTCTTGATATAGATTGCAATCTTTCTTGCCCTATTATTCTTGGTAGACCTTTCCTTAGAACGATTGGCGCGATTATTGATATGAAGGAAGGGAATATTAGATTCCAATTTTCATTAAGGAAAGGCATGGAACACTTTCCAAGAAAGAAAATTAAATTACCTTATGAATCTATCATGGGATCTACTTATGAATTGAGTGCCAAAGATGGCACTACTTGAATCTATCCTCGCTTTTATGCCTAGCTAGGGGCGTTAAATGATAGCGCTAGTTGGGAGGCAACCCAATTTTATTTGTGTTATTTGTTTTTGTACCTTTTTAGTAATAAATTTTGCATCTACCTTCTGTTTAGATGTGTTTTTATGTTTTAATTAGTGTTTGTGCCAAGTAGAACCTATAGGATAATCTATGGTGATAGTTAATTTGATTCTGCTGAAAAACAGAAACTTTGCACGCACAAAATTAGTTTTGTTAATTCACATAAACGTGCTTTTGCGTTGATTCTTTTTTATGTAGATCAATAGACAAATTTCCCAGGACTTCCTATTTTGGTAGGATTTGTAGAGTCCAGAAGTATTCGTGGGTTACAGATTGCTTAAGACTGTTCTGTTTTTGACAAATTCTGTTTTTCGTGTGTTGTTTGCTTATTTTGATGCATCTATGGCTAGTATTAAGTGGTATGAACCATAGAGAACTTGGAATATGGTAGGTTTAACACCAATATAAATAAAGAATGAGTTCATTATAGTACCTTATGTGATGGTTTTTCTTTCTTTCACTAACGGAGCTTATGAGATTTCCTGTTGAGTTTTGTGTTGTGAAGTTTTCAAGTTTTGGGTAAAGATTTGATGGACTATGGAATAAGGAGAGGCAAAAGCCTAAGCTTGGGGATGCCCATGGCACCCCAAGATATTCAAGAATAGCCAAAAGCCTAAGCTTGGGGATGCCCCGAAAGGCATCCCCTCTTTCGTCTTCATTCATTGGTAATTTTACTTGGAGCTATATTTTTATTCGCCACATGGTATGTGTTTTGCTTGGAGAGTCTTTTATGATATTAGTCTTTGCTTTTTAGTTTACCACAATCATCCTTGATGTACACACCTTTTGGGGAGAATCCCACTTGATTGGAATTTATTAGAATACTCTATGTGCTTCACTTATATATTTTGAGCTAGATAGTTTTTGCTCTAGTGCTTCACTTATATCTTTTAGAGCATGGCGGTGGCTTAATTTTGAAGAAATTGTTGATCTCTCATGCTTCACTTATATTATTTTGAGAGTCTCTTAGAACTGCACGGTATTTTCTATGGTTATAAATTTGGTCCTAGAATGGTAGGCATCCAAGTTGGGTATAATAAAAACTATCATAGAAAGTGAAATTGGATGCTATGATCAATTTGATACTTGATAATTGTTTTGAGATATGGAGGCGGTGATATTAAAGTCATGCTAGTTGGGTGATTATGAATTTAAAGAATACTTGTGTTGAAGTTTGTGATTCCCGTAGCATGCACGTATGGTGAACCGCTTTGTGATGAAGTTAGAGCACAATTTTATTTATTGATTGTCTTCCTTATGAGGGGCGGTCGGGGACGGTCTTTTCCGACCAATCTACCCCCCTAGGAGCATGCGCGTAATACTTTGTTTTTTATGACTTATAGATTTTTGCAATAAGTATATGAGTTCTTTTGACTAATGTTGAGTCCATGGATTATACGCACTCTCATCCTTCCACCATTGCTAGCCTCTCTTGTGCCGCGCAACTTTTGCCGGTACCATACACCCACCATATACCTTCCTCAAAACAGCCACCATACCTACCTATTATGGCATTTCCATAGCCATTCCGAGATATATTGCCATGCAACTTTCCACCGTTCCGTTTATTATGACATGCATCATCATTGTCATATTGCTCTTTGCATGATCATGTAGTTGACATCGTATTTGTGGCAAGGCCACCTTCATAATTTTCATACACGTCGCTCTTGGTTCATTGCATATCCTGGTACACCGCCGGAGGCATTCATATAGAGTCATATCTTGTTCTAGTTTTGAGTTGTAATCTTGAGTTGTAAGTAAATAAAAGTGTGATGATCTTCATTATTAGAGCATTGTCCCAGTGAGGAAAGGATGATGGAGACTATGATTCCCCCACAAGTCGGGATGAGACTTCAGACTAAAAAAAGATAAAGGCCAAAAACAAAAAAAGGCCAAAGAAAAAAGAGAAAGAGAAAGAAAAAAAGAAAAAAAGAAAGAGAAAAAAAGAAATGAGAGAAAAAGAGAGAAGGGACAATGCTACTATCCTTTTACCACACTTGTGCTTCAAAGTAGCACCATGATCTTCATGATAGAGAGTCTCCGGTGTTGTCACTTTTCTATACTACTGGGAATTTTTCATTATAGAACTTGGCTTGTATATTCCAATGATGGGCTTCCTCAAAATGCCCTAGGTCTTCGTGAGCAAGCGAGTTGGATGCACACCCACTTAGTTTCTTTTGTTGAGCTTTCATACATTTATAGCTCTAGTGCATCCGTTGCATGGCAATCCCTACTCACTCACATTGATATCTATTAATGGGCATCTCCATAGCCCGTTGATACGCCTAGTTGATGTGAGACTATCTTCTCCTTTTTGTCTTCTCCACAATCACCATTCTATTCCACATATAGTGCTATGTCCATGGCTCACGCTCAGGTATTGTGTGAAAGTTGAAAAAGTTTGAGATTACTAAAGTATGAAACAATTGCTTGGCTTGTCATCGGGGTTGTGCATGATTAAATACTTTGTGTGATGAAGATAGAGCAACAGCTAGACTATATGATTTTGTAGGGATAACTTTCTTTAGCCATGTTATTTTGAGAAGACATGATTGCTTGATTAGTATGCTTGAAGTATTACTATTTCTTATGTCAATATGAACTTTTATTTTGAATCATTTGGATCTGAACATTCATGCCACGGTAAAGAAAATTACATTGAGAAATGTGCTACGTAGCATTCCACATCAAAAATTCTGTTTTTATCATTTACCTACTCGAGGACGAGCAGGAATTAAGCTTGGGGATGCTTGATATGTCTCCAACGTATCTATAATTTTTGATTGTTCCATGCTATTATATTACCCGTTTTGGATGTTTATGGGCTTTACTTTACACATTTATATCATTTTTGGGACTAACCTACTAACCGGAGGCCCAACCCGTATTGTTTTTTTTCCTATTTTAGTGTTTCAAAGAAAAGGAATATCAAACAGAGTCCAAACGGAATGAAACCTTCGGGGGCGTGATTTTTGGAACGAACGTGATCCAGAGGACTTGGAGTGCAAGTCAAGAAGCAGCCGAGGCGGCCACGAGGGTGGAGGGCACACCCACCCCTAAAGGGCGCGCCCCCCTATCTCGTGGGCCCCTCGGGTGTCCACCGACCTACTTCTTCCTCCTATATATACCCACATACCCCAAGAACATCATAGGCGACCACGAAAACCTAATTCCACCGCTGCAACCTTCTATATCCGTGAGATCCCATCTTGGAGCCTTTGTCGGCGCTCCGCCGGAGGGGGAATCGACCACGAAGGGCTTCTACATCAATGCCATAGCCCTTCCGATGAGTTGTGAGTAGTTTACCACAGACCTTCGGGTCCATAGTTATTAGCTAGATGGCTTCTTCTCTCTTTTTGGATCTCAATACCATGTTCTCCTCGATCTTCTTGGAGATCTATTCGATGTAACTCTTTTTGCGGTGTGTTTGTCGAGATCCGATGAATTGTGGGTTTATGATCAAGTTTATCTATGAATAATATTTGAATCTTCTCTGAATTCTTTTATGTATGATTGAGTTATCTTTGCAAGTCTCTTCGAATTATCAGTTTGGTTTGGCCTACTAGATTGGTCTTTCTTGCCACAGGAGAAGTGCTTAGCTTTGGGTTCAATCTTGCGGTGTTCTTACCCAGTGATAGAAAGGGTTGCAAGACATGTATTGTATTGTTGCCATCGAGGATAACAAGATAGGGTTTATATCATATTGCATGAGTTTATCCCTCTACATCATGTCATCTTTCTTAATGCGTTACTCTGTTCTTTATGAACTTAATACTCTAGATGCATGCTGGATAGCGGTCGATGTGTGGAGTAATAGTAGTAGATGCAGGCAGGAGTCGGTCTACTTGTCACGGACATGATGCCTATATACATGATCATGCCTAGATAATCTCATAATTATTCGCTTTTCTATCAATTGCTCAACAGTAATTTGTTCACCCACCGTAATACTTATGCTATCTTGAGAGAAGCCACTAGTGAAACCTATGGCCCCCGGGTCTATCTTTTATCACATAGCTTTTCACCTACTTTTATTTACATCTTTACTTTTCCATTCTATATCTTAAAATACCAAACATATAGTTATCTTATCATATTATCTCTATCAGATCTCACTTTCGCAAGTGGCCGTGAAGGGATTGACAACCCCTTTATTGCGTTGGTTGCGAGTTCTTTGTTTGTTTGTGTAGGTGCGTGGGAGCCTCCTACTGGATTGATACCTTGGTTCTCAAAAACTGAGGGAAATACTTACGCTACTATTGCTGCATCACCCTTTCCTCTTCAAGGAAAACCAAGCAAGCTCAAGACGTAGCAATCTTTATCGGTCAAACCGCATAACAACATACATTGTTCCCTTTGTCATCGATATGTTACTTGCCCGAGATTTGATCATCAGTATCACCATACCTAGTTCAATCTTGTTACCGGCAAGTCTCTTTACTCATTCCATAATACATCATCCCGCAAGTAACTCATTAGTTACATTGCTTGCAAGGCTTATAGTGATGTGCATTACTGAGAGGGCCCAGAGATACCTCTCCGACAATCGGAGTGACAAATCCTAATCTCGATCTATGCCAACTCAACAAGTACCATCGGAGACACCTATAGAGCACCTTTATAATCACCCAGTTACGTTGTGACGTTTGGTAGCACACAAAGTTTTCCTCCGGTATTTAGGAGTTACATAATCTCATAGTCATAGGAACATGTATAAGTCATGAAGAAAGCATTAGAAATAAACTAAACGGTCATAGTGCTAAGCTAACGGATGGGTCAAGTCAATCACATCATTCTCTAATGATGTGATCCCGTTCATCAAATGACAACTCTTGTCCATGGCTAGGAAACTTAACCATCTTTGATTAACGAGCTAGTCAAGTAGAGGCATACTAGTGACACTCTGTTTGTCTATATATTCACACATGTACTAAGTTTCCGGTTAATACAATTCTAGCATGAATAATAAACATTTATCATGATGTAAGGAAATATATAAATAACAATTTATTATTGCCTCTAGGGCATACTTCCTTCAGTCTCCCACTTGCACTAGAGTCAATAGTCTAGTTCACATCGCCATGTGATTTAATACCACTAGTTCACATCACCATGTGATTAACACCCATAGTTCACATCGCCATGTGACAAACACTCAAAAGGTTTACTAGAGTCAATAATCTAGTTCACATCGCTATGTGATTAACACCCAAGAGCACTAAAGTATGATCATGTTTTGCTTGTGAGAGAAGTTTAGTCAACGGGTCTGCCAAATTCAGATCCGTATGTATTTTGCAAATTTCTATGTCTACAATGCTCTCCACGGAGCTACTTTAGCTAAATTGCTCCCACTTTCAGTATGTATCCGGATTGTGACTTAGAGTCATCCAGACCGGTGTCAAAGCTTGCATCAATGTAACGCTTTACGATGAACTCTTTATCACCTCCATAACCGAGAAATATTTCCTTAGTCCTCTAAGGATAATTTTGATAGTCGTCCAATGATCTAATCCTAGATCACTATTGTACTCCCTTGCCAAACAAAGTGCAAGGTATATGATGCGTCTCCAACGTATCTACTTTTCCAAACACTTTTGCCCTTGTTTTGGACTCTAACTTGCATGATTTGAATGAAACTAACCCGGACTGACGCTGTTTTCAGCAGAACTGCCATGATGTTGTTTTATGTGTAGAAAAGAAAAGTTCTCGGAATGACCTGGAAATCCACGGAGGCACTTTTTGGAATTAATAAGAATTTATGGGCGAAAGAAATACACCAGGGGGCCCAGGGCCTGTCCATGAGACAGGGGGCGCGCCCCCCTGTAGGGAGCGCCCCCTATCTCGTGGGCCCCCTGGACCTCCACCGACCTCAACTCCAACTCCATATATTCACGTTCGGGGAGAAAAAAATCAGAGAGAAAGTTTCATCGCATTTTACAACACGAAGCCGCCGCCAAGCCCTAATCTCTCTCGGGAGGGCTGATCTGGAGTCCGTTCGGGGCTCCGGAGAGGGGGATTCGTCGTTGGTGTTGGTGTCAAAACCGGCGGATCTCGGGTAGGGGGTCCTGATCTGTGCATCAAGGCTGATGGTAACAGGAAGCAAGGGACGAAGATGTTTACCCAGGTTCGGGCCCTCTCGATGGAGGTAAAACCCTACTTCCTGCTTGATTAATATTGATGATATGAGTAGTACAAGAGTAGATCTACCACGAGATCGTAGAGGCTAAACCCTAAGAGCTAGCCCATGATGGTATGATTGTAATTGTGATCGGCCTTCTAAGGACCAACCTCTCCGGTTTATATAGACACCGAAGAGGGCTAGGGTTTACATGGAGTCGGTTACAAGGAAGGGAACACAATATCTGGATCGCCAAGCTTGCCTTCCACGCCAAGGAAAGTCCCATCCGGACACGGGCCGAAGTCTTGAGTCTTGTATCTTCACGCTTCAATAGTCCAGATGTTGTACACAGTTCGGCTGTCCGGATACCCCCTAATCCAGGACTCCCTCAGTAGCCCCTGAACCAGGCTTCAATGACGATGAGTCCAGCGCGCAGTATTGTCTTCGGCATTGCAAGGCGGGTTCCTTCTCCGAATACTCCAAAGTGGTTATCAAACACGTAGACCGTGTTCGGATCTGCAAGATGATCTTTACACACCGCCGTAGAGAGAATGATATTTTCACAAATGCAATCTGCTGACAACTTTTCTGATGACGTGACATGTTATTACGATTGGATCATTATTCGAACCGTTTTCCTCACAACCAGCCACATCGCATATTGCGAGGCGGTTTCCTTGACACGTCTTGTCAAAGCAGAGATCGTGTCCCCTTATTATGGGATTTTCCATCAATATGGGCGTGTGTGACCCCACGACGGCTGTTGGTATAACTCTATGTGTTTTTAGATAAGCCTCAAACAGTCACACCGAGGATTCTTGATATTCACCTTCTTTATAAAGGGGTTGAGACCCACGTCTCTTTTTCACCTTCATCGCGCCTTCTCGCACCTCGAGTTCTAACACCCAAAACCTAAGCTCCAACCCCCTGGAACCTCCAATATGTCCGGATCTGACCCTCAAGGCCGGTGGGTGGCCTGCTCGATTGAAGAGAAGGACATTGCAAAGCTTAGGGAGGTCGGATACCTGACCGCCAATATCCAGCACAGGCTTCCTGCTCCAGGGCAGGTCATCCCTACGTCGGAGCCCAATGAGTGTGTTGTTTTCATCCCACACTTCCTCTGCGGTTTGGGTTTCACCCTCAATCCCTTCGTGAGGGGGCTCATGTTCTACTATGGGTTGGATTTTCATGATCTGGCTCCAGATGCTATCCTCCATATCTCGTCGTTTATCATCGTGTGCCAGGCTTTTCTCCACGTCACGCCACACTTTGGCCAATGGCTGAAGACCTTCAGTGTGAAGCCGAAGATGATCGAGGGGCGACATGTAGAGTGCGGAGGTGCCGTAATAAGCAGAAACGCCGATGCCCCATGGCCGGAGGGTTCTTTCCCAGAAGCATCTGATGTATGGCAGCGGAGGTGGTTTTATGTTACGGCTCCCAGGGGCACAAAGTGGGTAGCCGCCCCCGAGTTCCGCTTGGGCCCTCCGTCACAGTTGGCATCTTGGACAGACGTAGGACAGAATTGGGGGCCCGCTGGTGATGTACCAGTACTGCAAAATCGCATCCGGGAGCTTCTTGAGAGGGACATTAACCTCGTCAGCATAATGCAAGTGATGTTAATCCGGCGGATGTTGTCGTGCCAACGCCGGCCTCTTCGGATGTGGGAATTCAATCCGGAGGGTCTGCGGACTGTCAAGCACTTCTTCGGCTTGAAGCCCGAAGAGATGTGCAAATTATTCTTCGGACAGAAAGTAAAGTGTCCAGACACCACCGAGGATGCGGGCCTAAGCTGCAATCACCTAGATACCCAAGTAAGTAGCCTTGATACCGGACACCATGTTCTGTATTTATCATGACTATTTATTCTGACAATCATCCGCGCCCAGGAATGGCTCAGCAAGGCAGAGAGAATCAGGTGTCTGGCACCGCTTCCCGAAGACTCGCCTGCCCCTACCATGCCCAAGATGCTCGACCGGGTACTCAGCAGAATGCCCTCGGGAAAAGACAAGGGGAGGGACGAAGAATCTGAACCCCACACGCTACGCATCCGAACCGGGGAATTGTTACCTCCCCCAAGGAGGATAGTCGCGGAGGAGAGGCTAAAGCCTCCTCCCTGCGCGGGAAGAAGAGGGCCGCCTTCGAAGACTTGGAGACGGAGATGCCTAAACCAGGGAAGAAGGTATCACCAAGGGGCTCTGCCGCGACGGGCATCCTCACCGTGTTATGCCCACCAACGGGCCAGCCCTCCACTGAGCCGTAAGTCAATCGTTAATTCGAAGGTATTGTGCTTCTCCTAGATCAATAACCAGGATTCGTTTTTTGCAGTCCGGCTAGCAGCTCTTCTCGACAAAGTTCGTCTTCGGGGGATCTTCCTCCGGAGCTGATGGAGAGCGAGACCCCACCTACCTCTCCAGCTCATGAAGCGGGCGACATCGAGGTGTCGTCACGGAGGAGTCCGGATCTGCCGAAGCCGGAAGTCAATTCGTCAGCCCCCCTGAGCTCTGGGCGTTTGGCTCCCATGAGCAGTGATGGGAAGGGTCCGGCGCAGTTCAATGTCCGGCCGGACGTACTGACAGGTTTACTGGAGCGAGTTGTGCTCTCGGAGGAGCACCACTCATTAATGAGCACGGTACTCCAGAAGATTTCTTCCGCTACCGGCGGTTTGAATGAAGCATTTACAAGCCTGCTTAGAGGCTTTGAGGTATGTAGTGAAGAATACGCCATATAGATAGTAGCCCCTGAGACTCTGGTTGCCCGCCATAGGCAGCAAACGGGGGATCATAAACCAAAAATTTATGTTGTAGATATGTGCAGGTAGCTGTGGGTCCGGCCGTCGGCCCATCCGTTGAAGTTGCCGAACTGACGAGGCAAATTGGGTCAATTGATGCCGATATCACACTGGTGCATGAGCGGCTGGATAAATCACAAGGTATGTGCCATGTCTTCCTTTATATAGGAAAATATTAAGGTGACATATATTAATGTACTATGTTCGGACTGCAGATGGTGTTGCTGTCGTGGAGGCCCTGAGGGCGGAACTTGCTCTAGCCAAGGAGCAAACTCGGGTGAGCAATGCGGCTGCCCTAAAGG
Organism: Triticum dicoccoides; assembly: GCF_002162155.2. Classification (NCBI taxonomy): domain Eukaryota; kingdom Viridiplantae; phylum Streptophyta; class Magnoliopsida; order Poales; family Poaceae; genus Triticum; species Triticum dicoccoides. The sequence continues at coordinate 491,901,262 of NC_041387.1, forward strand.
CGGCCGAGGAATTGAGAGCCGAACAGGCTGCTCATCGCCGAAGCAAGGAAAAGATAGCCGAAATGGCTATCGAGTTAAAAAATGCCACTGACCGGTATGAGCTCCTGAAAAAGGAGTGAGGGAGTTCCGGACTAGGGGGTGTCCGGATAGCCGAACTATCATCATCGGCCGGACTCCAAGACTATGAAGATACAAGATTGAAGACTTCGTCCCGTGTCCGGATGGGACTTTCCTTGGCGTGGAAGGCAAGCTTGGCGATACGGATATGTAGATCTCCTACCTTTGTAACCGACTCTATGTAACCCTAGCCCTCTCCGGTGTCTATATAAACCGGATGGCTGTAGTCCATAGGACGAACAACAATCATACCATAGGCTAGCTTCTAGGGTTTAGCCTCCTTGATCTCGTGGTAGGTCCACTCTTGTAACACACATCATCAATATTCATCAAGCAGGACATAGGGTTTTACCTCCATCAAGAGGGCCCGAACCTGGGTAAAACATCGTGTCCCTTGTCTCCTGTTACCATCCGCCTAGACACACAGTTCGGGACCCCCTACCCGAGATCCGCCGGTTTTGACACCGACATTGGTGCTTTCATTGAGAGTTCCTCTGTGCCGTCACTGATAGGCTCGATGGCTTCTTCAATCATCATCGACAATGCAGTCCAGGGTGAGACCTTTCTCCCCGGACAGATCCTCGTATTCGGCGGCTTCGCACCGCGGGCCAATTCGCTTGGCCAACTGGAGCAAATCGAAAGCTACGCCCCTGGCCGTCAGGTCAGATTTGGAAGTTTGAACTTCACGGCTGACATCCGCGGGGACTTGATCCTCGACGGATTCGAGCCACAGCCGAGCGTGCCGTACTGTCACGATGGGCATGATTTAGCTCTGCCGCCGGACAGTACCCTGGAGGCTGCACTCGAAAGCGCTCCGATCTTCAATCCGGAGCAGGCTCCGCAGATCGAGGACGGATGCCTAGACATTGCCTTGGGGGCTGCAACCTCTATGGCGATAGAGCCAAACACTGACTTTGTCCCTCATAAAGCTCGTGACTCCGAGGTGCCAGACTCCTCGCCGGACTCCGAACCTCCCGCACCCTCCCCGATCGAATCCGATTGGGCGCCGATCACGGAGTTCACCGCCGCGGACATCTTTCAACACTCACCTTTCGGTGACATCTTGAGTTCGCTAAAGTATCTCTCGTTATCAGGAGAGCCCTGACCGGACTGCGGTCAGGACGGTTGGGATACGGACGATGAAGAAATTCAAAGCCCACCCACCACCCACTTGGTAGCCGCTGTCGACGATTTAACCAACATGCTAGACTACGACTCCGAGGACATCGACGGTTTGGACGACGATGCCGGAGACGACCAAGAACCAGCGCCTACTGGGCACTGGACAGCCACCTCATCATATGACATATACATGGTGGATATCCCAAAAGATGGGAATGGCGAAGGAACAAAGGAGGATGACCCCTCCAAAAAATAGTCCAAGCGCCGGCGTCAGCGGCGCCGCTCTAAATCCCGCCACAGCAAGAATGAAGACTCTGGCACCGGAGACAATAATACACCGGACAGTGCCGAAGACAACCCACTCCAGCAAGACGCAGCGCAGGAGGACAGAGACGCCAGCCCTTATGAAGGAGCGGCAGAAGAAGAGGCAGAGGATTATACGCCTCCCTCCGGAGACGAAGCGAGCCTCGACGATGAAGAATTCGTCGTGCCTGAGGATCCCATCGAACAAGAGCATTTTAAACGCAGGCTTATGGCCACGGCGAACAGCCTCAAGAAAAAGCAGCAACAGCTTAGAGCTGATCAAGATCTGCTAGCCGACAGATGGACCGAAGTCCTCGCGGCCGAAGAGCATGAGCTCGAACGCCCCTCCAAAAGCTACCATAAACGCAAGTTGCTCCCCCGATTAGAGGAGAGGCGTATGAACCCGCATCACCAGGAGACAATACGGCTGACTGACCACCCCGTGGTCATGACAGAGAGGCCTCTAGGCCCTTCAATAGACTCGTACCCCGGCATCGCTCAAAAAGCACACGGCCATAGGGGAACGCTCCAGACTTGCGAGACATATTGGAGGATAAGGCAAGACAATCAAGATCGATCTATGGATCGCATGGGCGCCCCACGATACGTGACGACAACCGTCATGCCGGACACAGTAAGTCCGGCCGGGCCGAACAAAATAGACCAAGCTCCCTTGAGCTCCGTCGTGATATCGCCCAGTACAAAGGCGCCGCACACCCGCTATGCTTCACAGATGAAGTAATGGATCATCAAATCCCCGAAGGGTTCAAACCCGTCAATATTGAATCCTATGATGGCACAACAGACCCCGCGGTTTGGATCGAAGACTATCTCCTTCACATCCACATGGCCCGCGGCGACGATCTTCACGCCATCAAATATCTCCCCCTCAAGCTTAAAGGACCAGCCCGGCATTGGCTCAATAGCTTGCCAGCAGAGTCAATTGGGAGTTGGGAGGACCTGGAAGCCGCATTCCTCGATAACTTCCAGGGCACTTATGTGCGACCACCAGACGCTGATGACCTAAGCCACATAATTTAGCAGCCAGACGAATCGGCCAGACAATTCTGGACACGGTTCTTAACCAAGAAAAACCAAATCGTCGACTGTCCGGATGCGGAGGCCCTCGCGGCCTTCAAGCATAACATCCGCGACGAGTGGCTTGCCCGGCACCTGGGACAGGAAAAGCCGAAATCCATGGCAGCCCTCATGTCACTCATGACCCGCTTCTGCGCGGGTGAGGACAGCTGGCTAGCACGCAGCAACAACCTCAGCAAAAATTCTGGCAGTCCGGATTTCAAGGACCGAAATGGCAGGCCGCGGCGTAACAAAAACAAACGCCACATTAACGGCGACAATAGTGAGGACACGGCAGTCAATGCCGGATTCAGAGGCTCTAAACCCGGTCAACGGAAAAAGCCATTCAAATGAACTACCCCGGGTCCGTCCAATTTGGACCGAATTCTCGACCGCCTGTGCCAGATACATGGCACCCCTAAAAAGCCAGCTAACCACACCAATAGGGACTGTTGGGTGTTCAAGCAGGCAGGCAAGTTAATTGCCGAAAACAGCGACAAGGGGCTACATAGCGACGACGAGGAAGAGACCCGACCGCCGAACAATAGAGGACAAAAGGGTTTCCCCCCACAGGTGCGGACGGTGAACATGATATATGCCACGCACATACCCAAAAGGGAGCAGAAGCGTGCACTCAGGGATGTATACGCGATGGAGCCAGTTGCCCCGAAGTTCAATCCATGGTCCTCTTGCCCGATCACCTTTGACCGAAGGGACCACCCCACCAGCATTCGCCATGGTGGGTTCGCCGCATTGGTTCTAGACCCAATAGTTGATGGATTTCATCTCACCAGAGTCCTAATGGACGGCGGTAGCAGCCTAAACCTGCTTTATCAGGACACGGTGCGCAAAATGGGCATAGACCCCTCAAGGATTAAACCTACCAAGACGACCTTTAAAGGCGTCATACCAGGTGTAGAAGCCAATTGTACAGGCTCAGTTACACTGGAAGTGGTCTTCGGATCCCCGGATAACTTCCGAAGCGAGGAGTTAATCTTCGACATAGTCCCGTTCCGCAGTGGCTATCATGCCCTGCTCGGACGTACCACGTTCGCAAAGTTCAATGCGGTGCCGCACTACGCATACCTCAAGCTCATGATGCCAGGCCCTCGAGGAGTCATCACGGTCAACGGAAACACTGAACGTTCTCTCCGCACGGAGGAACATACAGCGGCTCTCGCGGCAGAAGTGCAATGCAGCCTCTTAAGGCAATTCTCGAGTCCGGCCGTTAAGCGGCCGGACATAGCTAAGCGCGCCCGGAGTAACTTACAACAAGACCACCTGGCACGGGAGCACGCTTAGCAGTGCGGCCCCAACCCCAGCCCCTGCGAAATGTCAAAACAGGTCCTTCACGTACACCATTACGCTCTAAAGATACCATGGGCATGGGGAGAGGGGCACGACCACGACAAGCCCAGACTGCGGCTCAACCACACCAGGGGCTCTTAAGTGTGTTGTTCTTTTTTTAACCTTCTTTTTACTCACAGGACTCCGTTTGTCAGAGGCCCTGTCCGGCAGCAGACCTGCCAAACTCACGATGCAACAGCCAGGGAAGGATAAAGGCTACAACGAATATACAGGTGGTCTCCATTACGAGCATTTTTATACACCAATCCGCAGCCTACCCCTGGAGGGGGACATGTTTAACAGTCCCATCCCTTGCTTATCGCACTATTTGTATCGTTCTGCATTCATCGCAGCACTTATTGAATAAAACAATGCAACACCTTTTTGCTTATAATTGCATTTCTTTTTCATCCATATGTTCATTTAAGGCATGTTACATCCGTACACTTTGGTACGGCTAAATATACACCAGGGGCTTATGTTTCCCGCATTATGGTGTGATGAGTCCGAACACTTTCACAAGTGCGGCACCCCGAACTTATAGCACTATATGCATCGGCTCTGAATCATGTCTTGGGTCAATAGTTGGGTTTGCCCGGCTCCCATGTTTTGGTACCTTACGTTCCGTTGTATCGGCTAAGGTAGCACTGGGAGAACCACTACGATTGCGCCCCAGTTGAGCTGGGTTAACGCCTCAATGGAGAAAGCTAAAACTGACTGTCATGATGAGGCGAGAGCTGGTCGCTGTTCGAGAGGTTTTTTGCGAGTCCTTAAAGACTTATGCCGCTTAGAGCGAGGAGCCGGATACTATCCGGCCTAGGCGTGGATAGCGCCCCAAATTCAGCCTTCCGAAGACTAGGGGCTTCGCCGAAATTTAAAATTATAGAATTCTATGGCTAAGTGAGAGTGTTCAAGCATTATAAGTCCGGTTGCCTTGTTCGCTGTGTTGAGCGCCTCCCTAGATGGACCCAAAAATGGGAACAAGAGCGCTCAAGTTTATCCCGAACACCCCAGCACTCGTGGCATGGGGGCTGAAGCCGACGACTTGCCATCTCTCAGATTTGATAAACAGCCGCACAGAAGGTAATATTTTAAATTAACAAGCGTTGCTTAGCACATATGAACTAAGTTTTCAGCGCAAAGGATAACAAAATGCGAGTCTACTCAAATATTACATCTTTGGGGCACTCACCCGCAATAATGCGGGCACCCTTCAGCACACTCTTATAATACATCTCGGGCGTGCGATGCTCCTTGCCCTCTGGTGGCGGGTCCGTCACGAGCTTCTGGGCATCCATCTTACCCCAGTGCACCTTTGCGCGGGCAAGGACCCGACGAGCACCCTCAATGCAAGCAGAGTGCTTGATGACTTCAACCCACGGGCACGCATCCACCAGCCACCGCACCAGGCTGAAGTAGCTCCCAGGCATGGTCTCCTTAGGCCACAGCCGAACTATGAGGCCCTTCATGGCCTGTTTGACTGCCTTGTGGAGCTCGACCAGCTGCTTCAGCTGGTCGCTAAGGGGCACTGGATGTCCGGCCTCAGCATACTAAGACCAGAAGACCTTCTCCGTCGAGCTCCCCTCCTCGGCCCGGTAGAATGCGGCAGCATCGGACACGCTGCGAGGAAGATCTGCGAACGCTCCTGGAGAGCTCCAAATTCGAGTAAGCAACAGGTAATTAACACTCACATGCTTACTTTGCATGAAAAATGCCTTACCCGCTGCTATTTTCTTCACCGCCTCAATCTCCTGGAGGGCTTTGTAGGCTTTGGCCTTAGCGGCTTTGGCACTCTCAAGAGCCGTTGCAAGCTCAGACTCTCGAGTCTTCGAGTCACGCTCCAAGCTCTCATGTTTTCTCACGAGATCCTGGAGCTCTTGTTGTACCTCCGCCACCCGCGCCTCCTGCTTCTTTCGCTCGGTGTGCTCCGCGGCCGCATTGCGTTCAGCCGCGGCCACCGCCTCCTTCAGGGTCGCTACCTCGTTAGTGGCCCCTGCAATACCCACATTATCCTTGTCATTTTTCTTGCAAGCAAATCCTTTTCCGTAAGGTACAATTTTAATAAGGTTTTACTCACCTTCTTTTTCTCGAGCTGCTTCTTGGCATGGCTGAGCTCGTTCTCGGACCGCTCGAGGCTTTCCTTCAAAGTATTGACCTCCGCAGTCAGTGCGGCGGAGGTCAGCAGCACAGCCTGCAATCCCATATTGACATATTTTTCATGACTCCTGCGTATATCTTTTTAAGAGATCCTTAGTCTGGCTTTTCTTTTCGAACACCGAACCGAGCATCAGGGGCTACTATCTATGCAGTACCATTTTACACATATCAAAATTCTTACCTCAAAGCCTGTTAGAAGGCTGCTGCAGGCTTCGGTCAGCCCGCTCTTCGCGAGCTGAACCTTCTGAATCACCGCACTCATAACAGTGCGGTGCTCCTCTTCGATGGAGGCACCGTTGAGCGCCTCCAGCAAATTATCCGGCACCTCCGGTTGGACGGAGGCAGCCAGCGTCACGGTCTTGCCCTTCTTGCGAAGGGGTCGCCTGCCGGACTCTGGAGCCACTGTGGGTTCCGAGGCCGAGTCCGGTGCAAAGTCTGGAAGGTTGTCCTGTGACACCTCCGGGGCCACCTCCTCCTGGTAGGTCCCTTCTTGGGATCCCACCTCAGCATCGTCCGCGGCACGGGGGTGGAGGCAGTCGGAAGGGAATCCATATCCGACGCACCCAAGGACCCGCTTGACGAAACGGGAAGATCATCCTTGGGCGGACTGCAGGGTTGTATGCTGCATTAGAAAGACATTATGTGGCGAAAAGAAAAAACCTTGAAGTTATTCGGGAGTCCGGATACTCACGATCTCGCCAGGGGCTTGGCCCTTGGAGGCCAGTCCTCGTCGTCGTCATTGGCGTTGGCGGAGCAGTCCGGGGGAAAGATTTTTCCCTTCTTGGACCCCTCGGCCTCCCTTGTTGGGGAGGCCTTCCTTTTCTTCCCTTCCCCCGCTGGGGGAGAGGCTTTCTTATCCTCCTCCTCGCCTTGGTGGGAGGAGTCGGCCTCGGATTCATCATCCGATAGCACCTGAAAACGGGAACTCTTCCGAGTCCCCGTGGCCTTCTTCTTAGCCTTCTTCTCCTGCACCACGTGGGGTGCCGGAGCTAGCAGCCCCGTTAGGCGGGCGTCCGCTGGGTCCTCTGGCAATGGGGCCGGATAGATAGTCCGTTCGGCCTTCGCCAGCCAGTCCTGTCAAAGGTAAATGGAGTTTAGATCCCGCATAGACTCAAACTATGGAAAACAAGTGGAAAAATCACTTACCTCGTCAGCTGGACGCTGCGAGCGGAATCCGTGGTCTTCGGTAGCGGATGCGGGAGCCTCGGCGCCCTTGAATAGCACCTTCCAGACATCTTCGTACATAGTGTCGAAGAGCCCGCTCAGGGTCTGGTGCTGCGCCGGATCGAACTCCCACATGTTGAAACCCCGTCGTTGGCACGGGAGAATCCGGCAGATGAGCATGACCTGGACTACATTGACAAGCTTGAGCTTCTTGTCCACCAGCTTCTGGATACAGGCTTGGAGTTCGGTCAGCTCCTCTGAATCCCCCCAGATCCGGCCACTCTCTTTCCAGGAGGTGAGCCGTGTAGGGATGCCGGATCTGAATTCGGGGGCCACCGCCCAATCGGCGGCAGGCAGCTCGATGATGTTGAACCACCCCGATTGCCACCCCTTGATGGTTTCCACGAAAGTGCCCTCCAGCCACGTAACGTGGGACATCCTGCCCACCATGGCGCATCTGCACTCCACTTGGCTGCCCTTCACAACCTTCGGCTTGACACTGAAGGTCTTGAGCCACAAGCCGAAGTGGGGCTGGATGCAGAGGAAGGCCTCGCACATGATGATAAACGCCGAGATGTTGAGGATGAAATTCGGGGCCAGATCATGGAAATCCAGGCCGTAGTAGAACATGAGCCCCCGGACGAAGGGATGAAGTGGGAAGCCCAGTCCGCGGAGGAAATGGGGAAGAAACACTACCCTCTCATGGGGCCTGGGGGTGGGGATGAGCTCTCCCTCGTCGGGGAGCTTGTGCGCGATGTCGCTGGACAAATATCCGGCGTCGCGCAGCTTCTGGATCTGCCCCTCCGTGACGGAGCAGGCCATCCACTTGCCTCCCGCTCCGGACATAGTTGGAGAAGGTTGAGGTGAGAAGTGCGGACTTGGGCGCTGGAGCTCGAGTTCACGGAGATGGATAAGCCAAGGAGGAAGAAGGCGCAGGTAAAAGGGTTGGATCTTTATCCCCTTATATGGGCAGACAAAAACATGTGTCCCCACCGGCCTGGTAAAACTCGCTTATCTCCCAAGCATCACAATCAATGGCGCGGTTGGGTTACCCACGTCCGTATTGATGGCAATCCCGGAATAAGGGGAACACGATCTCTGCTTCGACAAGACGTGCCAAGGAAACCGCTTCGCTAAACGCACTGAGGTGGAACAATAAAAACAATTCGAGTAAAGGCTTGGAAGTGGTGTGACGTCACGCCACAGAATACGTCAGCAGATTGATCTTGTGCAATATTATTCTCTCTATGGTTGTACGTGGAATTTATTTTTGCAGAGCCGGACACTATCCTAGTGTTCACAATCTTCTATAAATTATTCGGAGGAGGAACCCGCCTTGCAATGCCGAAGACAATATGCGTGCCGGACTCATCGTCATTGAAGCCTGGTTCAGGGGCTACTGAGGGAGTTCCGGACTAGGGGGTGTCCGGATAGCCGAACTATCATCATCAGCCGGACTCCAAGACTATGAAGATACAAGATTGAAGACTTCGTCCCGTGTCCGGATGGGACTTTCCTTGGCGTGGAAGGCAAGCTTGGCGATACGGATATGTAGATCTCCTACCTTTGTAACCGACTCTGTGTAACCCTAGCCCTCTCCGGTGTCTATATAAACCGGATGGCTGTAGTCCATAGGACGAACAACAATCATACCATAGGCTAGCTTCTAGGGTTTAGCCTCCTTGATCTCGTGGTAGATCCACTCTTGTAACACATATCATCAATATTAATCAAGCAGGACGTAGGGTTTTACCTCCATCAAGAGGGCCCGAACCTGGGTAAAACATCGTGTCCCTTGTCTCCTATTACCATCCGCCTAGACGCATAGTTCGGGACCCCCTACCCGAGATCCACCGGTTTTGACACCGACAAGGAGCATGAGGATAAATCGGCCGACCTGAGCAAGGCACTTAATGCCACCAAGGAAATACGGACCGAGATCAGGGGCGCGCAGGAGGAGCTTCAACAGGCTGGTAAAATCACGGCTGGGGGCTCCTATTTTCTGTGGACGAAGTTCTTCGATCCAAAGTACGCTCCCCTGGATGGACGCTGGAGTTCAGCAAACGCATACGCGGACCTGGCGAAGAGTACGGCTGCTGCTGTGGAATTCTTCAAAGATCAGGGTGAGAAGGAAGTGGAGAAGCTTTTCTGGTCGCAGTTCAATGCTCCCACTCGCCCGCTGCCATTAAGTGATAAGATGGCTGCTGTAGCGGAGCTTCACAGGCTGTCCGGGCTTGCAATGCGGTCTGTAATAGACCATCTTTGGCCGAAGGGGCCTAAGCTGGACAGTTTCTTTGGTTTGGTGCAACAGTTCCTTGGGGCCGTGCCTCGGATTGATGCCATGAGGAGGTCGGCGTGCATAGAGGGTGCGCGGATGGCCCTTGCTCGTGTTAAAGCGTATTGGACGGATATGGATGCCACTATTATAGCCTCCCAGGATCCGGTGGGGGGCCAATATCCGGCCGGGCACTACTTGGCGCAGGTCACAGAGGGTGCCCGCCTGATAGAGGCGCAATGCTTGAAGAATGTCTTGTTCGAATGATGAACAAAATCATTGTAAAAACAATGTTTTATTTTGGTTATGAGGCTAGATTTATACTATTTACCTGAGAATATGATTATTTCCCATGTGCGGCTGTTTATATATATGTATATATAAATATGTAATCCGAAAGTTAGCAGTCGTTGGCTTCAGCCCCCACGCATACAATGCGGGGGTGTTCGCGAAAAAATATGCTTAATCACACTTGATCCAACGTCTTGGTCCATTAAGGAGGTGATCGCACGACGAACTAGGCAACCGGACTATATAGCTGTAACACTTTCGCTTAGCCACGGGATTCTAACGTGGGACTACTATGTAGGCCTTGGTACCTTCGCGTGCATCCGAATACGGGCGTGGGTGTACTTGGCCGGGAAATGGCCCTTCGTTAATGCGGAGGAATCCTAAAGATTCTGGTGAGTCGTCGAGTGGTTGACCAGTCTCTCGCTGTATCATGACAGTCTGTTTTCGGCTTTCTCTACTGAGGTGCTCATCCGGAATAACCAGGGCACAATCGCCGTAGTTCTCCTTTGGCCACCCTAGCCGATAATAACGGAACGTAAGGCGGCTGACCCAGGAGCCGGGTTAACCAAACATTTGACCAAAGACATGATTCGGAGCTGATGCATATAAGGCCAAACTCGTGATGCCGAACACTCCTGAAGGTATTCAGACTTTATAACAGATGATGGGCTCTAGAATGCCCATTCATTATAAACCCTGTGTTTCCAGGTACGTGCGTTGATCTATCGTGGCGAAATGCCAAAAATGGTAGTATCCTCTGTGGGTATAGAACCCATGGGATGGTTAAATAACAAGAGGCAATAAAAAGGTTTACACAGGGGCTTAATCTACAAAGAAACCTGTTGAACGGGCCCCTGCTACACGCCTGCGCCTTTGTCTCCGTTGTGCCGTATCCTGGAAGGGTATCTCACGAACGTCTGTGGAAAAAGAAAACTCATAGGAGAGTACAGCGTGAGTATGTGCTGGATAGTGAAAGTGTAAGATGTTGGCCTGCCCATAGGGTTGAGCCAAGTGTGGGACTGTATTTATAGCCCCTGGTGTCCGCTATGGGATTACATATACGGTGCCCTAGTGTAATATGGGCTGCCGGACTCGTCTAACCATGTCTGTGGTCTTAACGACCAGTCATGTTTTTTTTGTTAGAGGCCGCTTATAGTCCGGTCGCTAGGGCCGTTGCATGTTCCTCTGCGCGCAAAGATCGCTCTGTTATTCCACTAACGGCGATGACGCCACGTGGACCGGGCATCTTGAGTGTAAGGTAGCCGTAGTGCGGCAATGCGTTGAAGCGGGCGAAGGCCGTTCTTCCAAGCAATGCGTGATAGTTGCTTTGGAAGGTTGCGATGATGAAGAGTATTTCTTCGCTTCTGGAGTTGCCTGGAGAGCCGAATGTTACCTCCAGTATGACGGAGCCCCTGCTGTAGGCTTCGACGCCTGGTATCACCCCTTCAAAGGTGGTGTTGATTTTATTGATCCTGGATGGGTCTATCCCCATCCTGCGGACAGTGTCCTCATATATTAATTTGAGACTGCTGCCGCCGTCCATGAGGACGTGGGTGAGATGGTATCCATTGATTATTGGGTCAAGCACCAAGGCATCTGATCCTTCGCGCCGAATACTAGTTCGGTCATCCAGGTGATCGAAGGTGATCGGACAACACGTCCAGTAGTTAGGTGTGGGTATGATGGGCTCTATATCGCGCGTGTCTTTATGGGCACGTTCGTGCCTTCTCAAGGATGTGCGAGTCGTGTGGATCATATTCACTATTTTAACCTCTGGTGGGAATTTTTTTTGTCCCCCAGTGTTCGGCGGGCGAGGTTCATCCTCGTCCTCACTTGGTGTTTCCCTTCCCTTGTGTTCGACATTTAGTTTGTCGGACTGCTTGAAGACCCAGCACTCTTTGTGCGTGTGGATCGCAGGTTTGTCGGGGGTGCCATGAATTTGGCACAGTCTGTCCAGAACTCTGTTCAGACCGAACGGTCCCCCTTTGCTGCCTTTAGATGGCTTATTTTGCTGGTTAGGTCGAGAGCCCCTGAATCCGGCATTAACCGTTGTGTTATCCGGGCTCTCTTCCTTGTTTTGGCGTTTGTTTTTATTATGCCATGGCTTCCCATTGCCATCCCTTATTTCCGACGTGCTGGGGTCACTGGTGCCTTTACGGGCTAGCCAGCTATCCTCACCCGCGCAAAAGCGGGTCATAAGGCTTGTTAGGGCTGACATTGTCCTTGGCTTTTCTTGGCTGAGGTGTCTCGCGAGCCACTCATCACGGATGCTGTGTTTGAATGCTGCTAGGGCTTCAGCATTTGGACAATCAATGATTTGATTCTTCTTAGTGAGGAATCTGTTCCAAAGCTTTCGGGCGGACTCTCCGGGCTGTTGGATTATGTGACTTAAATCATCAGCATCCGGAGGCCGGACATAAGTCCCTTGAAAATTGGCCCTGAAAGCGTCCTCGGGTTCCTCCCAACTCCCAATTGAATTTTCGGGGAGGCTTTTCAACCAGTGTCTAGCTGGTCCCTTTAGTTTGAGGGGAAGGTATTTGATGGCGTGGAGGTCATCCCCGCGAGTCATATGTATATGTAGGATAAAGTCCTCGATCCAGACCCCTGGGTCTGTCGTTCCGTCGTATGCCTCTATGTTCACAAGTTTAAAGCACAGTGGGAATTCATGGTCCAGTACTTCATCAGTAAAGCACAGGGGGTGAGCAGCCCCTCTGTATCTGGACGCGTTGTGGCATGCTGTCGGCTATTGTTGTGTCCGGTGTTTATTCCGAACTGTTATTTGATTGACATAGTCTTTGTGACGACCGCAGTCCCTCGCCAGGGTGTGTCCTCTAGATCCGTAGATGGACCTAGTTGCGCCAGCTGTCTTATCCAGGTGCTCACGTAAATCGTGTGCGTCTTTGGTAACTACTTTGTTGCGGTTATGAAGCGGTGCGTCTGGTTTCCTGGTCGTGTTATTCTTTGGTGGAACGGCCTCGTCGTCGAATTCTGGCAGTAGCTTACGTTTTGGGTAGCTCTTTGTGTGGCGATAATCGCCATATCTTTCTTCAGTGTCTAGCACTTTGTTCCATCTGCGATTGAGTGTTTCCTGTACGGCTTTAAGCCGTTGCTTCTGCTTCTTCAGACTTCTTGCTGTGGCCATAAGCTTATTGTGGAGGTTATCTCGTTCCACACGTTCTTCCGGAATTATGAACGCGTCATCGTCCGAACTGTCTTCTTGTCCTGGGCCAGTTTGATGAACTCGTCCCTCTGGATCATTGTCTTCGGGCGTCTGCTCCGAACTGTGTTCGGCGTGACCTGGTTCGTCCTGCTCCATCGCTGGTTCCGTATGGTCGTTGTTGCCTTCGGGGTTGACCGGAGTATCGATCCTTCTGGCGCTCTTGCTGATGTTTTTACTGTTGTTGGACTTGGAATGGCGTCTGCGCCATCGCTTTGGTCTTTGCACAGGGGTTTTATCTTCCGGATTGTCACCGTCATCTTCCTTGGGCGTATCCACCATGTATATGTCATGTGACGAGGCGGGAATCCGGTACCCCATAGATTCTGAGTCTTCTCCTGCATCGTCGTCCATACCGTCGATGCTTTCGGAGTCAAAGTCAAGCATGTCGGTTAAATCATCAACCGTGGTTGTGAAGTGGGTGGTGGGTGGGCAACGAATTTCTTCGTCGCCTGCTTCCCACTTGAGCCGAACATAGTTCGGCCCAGAGTCTCCTGACAAAGAGAGAGACTTCAACAAGTTCAGCATGTCGCCAAAGGGCGAGTGCTGAAAGATGTCTGATGTGGTGAACTCCATCACCGGAGCCCAACCAGGCTTGGCGGGCTCGGGGACGCGCGGACTGGAACCTACAACCAGATATGAATCCAGGGGTCCGGAGTCACAGGCTCCCTCAGAAGTGAGGCATGTGTTCGGCTCCATCGCCGACGAGGGTACGGCCTGCGGGGCGGGGTCCAGCCCTCCGTCCTTAGGCAACGCAACCTGCCCCGGATTTATATCCGAGGCTTCTGCCGGGGTGATATCCTGAGCATCGTCTGACAGCAGGTCTAAGCCGTGCTCATCGTGATTGTTCGGTGTTCCTGGCGCTGGCCCGAATCCGTCGAAGATCAAGTCTCCGCGAATATCCGTTGTGTAGTTCAAGTTTCCAAACCTGACCTGGTGGCCGGGGCATAGCTATCGATCTGCTCCAGGTGGCCAAGCAAATTGGCCCGCAGTGCGAAGCCGCCGAACACGAAGATCTGTCCGGGGAGGAAAGTCTCGCCCTGAACAAAGCGTCGTTGATGATGATTGAAGGAACCATCGAGCCCTGTTGCGATGACACGGAGGAACTCTCAATGAAAGCACCAATGTCGGTGTAAAAACCGGCGGATCTCGGGTAGGGGGTCCCAATCTATGCGTCAAGGCTGATGATAACAGGAAGCAAGGGACACAAATGTTTACCCAGGTTTGGGCCCTCTCGATGGAGGTAAAACCCTACTTCCTGCTTGATTAATATTGATGATATGGGTAGTACAAGAGTAGATCTACCACGAGATCGTAGAGGCTAAACCCTAAGAGCTAGCCTATGATGGTATGAGTGTAATTGTGATCGGCCTTCTAAGGACCAACCTCTCCGGTTTATATAGACACCAGAGAGGGCAAGGGTTTACATGGAGTCGGTTACAATGAAGGAAACACAATATCCGAATTGCCAAGCTTGCCTTCCACGCCAAGGAAAGTCCCATCCAGACACGGGCCGAAGTCTTGAGTCTTGTATCTTCACGCTTCAATAGTCCGGACGGTGTACACAGTCCGGCTGTCCGGATACCCCCTAATCCAGGACTCCCTCAGCTGTCGTCATCATCAACCATCCTCCATCACCAATTTCATGATGCTCACCGCCGTGCGTGAGTAATTCCATCGCAGGCTTGCTGGACGGTGATGGGTTGGATGAGATTTACCATGTAATCAAGTTAATTTTGTTAGGGTTTGATCCCTAGTATCCACTATGTTCTGAGATTGATGTTGCTATGACTTTGCTATGCTTAATGCTTGTCACTAGGGCCCGAGTGCCATGATTTCAGATCTGAACCTATTATGTTTTCATGAATATATGTGTGTTCTTGATCCTATCTTGCAAGTCTATAGTCACCTATTATGTGTTATGATCCGACAACCCCGAAGTGACAATAATCGGGATACTTCTTGGTGATGACCGTAGTTTGAGGAGTTCATGTATTCACTATGTGCTAATGCTTTGTTCCGGTTCTCTATTAAAAGGAGGCCTTAATATCCCTTAGTTTCCGCTAGGACCCCGCTGCCACGGCAGGGTAGGACAAAAGATGTCATGCAAGTTCTTTTCCATAAGCACGTATGACTATTTACAGAATACATGCCTACATTACATTGATGAACTGGATCTAGTTCTGTGTCACCCTATGTTATAGCTATTACATGAGGATTTCACTGATCCATTGCCTACGAGCTTTTCATATATTGTTCTTCGCTTATTTACTTTTCCGTTGCTACTGTTACAACTACTACAAAAACCCAAAAACAATTATCTTTACTTTGGCTACTGTTACCTTTATTATCATACCACTTTTGCTACTAAATACTTTGCTGCAGATACTAAGTTATCCAGGTGTGGTTGAATTGACAACTCAACTGCTAATACTGAAGAATATTCTTTGGCTCCCCTTGTGCCAAATCAATAAATTTGGGTTGAATACTTTACCCTCGAAAGCTGTTGCGATTCCCTACACTTGTAGGTTATCAGTATACAATAGGTCTAGTACACAGCATGGCATACTTTTATAGAACCTATGGCTGAGGCATAGGGAATGACTTTCATTCTCTTCCTATCTTTTGCCGTGGTCGGGCTTTGAGTCTTACTCAACTTCACGCCCTACAACACAGGCAAGAACTCCTTCTTTGACTGTTCCATTTTGAACTAATTCAAAAATTTGTCAAGGTATGTACTCATTGAAAAAACTTTATCAAGCGTCTTGATCTATCTCTATAGATCTTGATGCTCAATATGTAAGCATCTTAATCAAGGTCTTTCATTGAAAAACTCCTTTCAAACACTCCTTTATGCTTTCCAGAAAATTCTACATCATTTCCAATCAACAATATATCATTCACATATACTTATCAGAAAGGCTCCCACTCACTTTCTTGTAAATACAGGCTTTATCGCAGGTCTTTATAAAACTATATGCTTTGATCACTTTATCAAAGCATATATTCCAACTCCGAGATGCTTGCACCAGTCCATAGATGGATCGCTGGAGCTTGCTCACTTTGTTAGCACCTTTAGGATCGACAAAACCTTCTGGTTGCATCATATACAACTCTTCTTTAAGAAATCCATTAAGGAATGCGGTTTTGACATCCATTTGCCAGATTTCATAAAATGCGGCAACTGCTAACATGATCCGGACAGACTTTTAAGCATCGATACGAGTGAGAAAATCTCATCGTAGTCAACACCTTGAACTTGTCAAAAACATTTTGCGACAATTCGAGCTTTGTAGATAGTAACACTACTATCAGCGTCTGTCTTCCTCTTGAAGATCCATTTATTCTCAATGACTCACCGATCATCGGACAAGTCAATCAAAGTACATACCTTGTTCTCATACATGGATCCCATCTCAGATTTCATGGCCTCAAGCCATTTTGCAGAATCTGGGCTCATCATCGCTTCCTCATAGTTCGTAGGTTTGTCATGGTCTAGTAACATGATTTCCAGAACAGGATTACCGTACCACTTTGGTGCAGAACGTATTCTGGTTGACCTACGAGGTTCGGTAGTGACTTGATCTGAAGTTTCACGATTATCATCATTAACTTCCTCACTAATATGTGTAGGCATCATTGGAACTGATTTCTATGATGAACTACTTTCCAATTCGGGAGAAGGTACAATTACCTTATCAAGTTCTACTTTCCTCCCACTCACTTCTTTCAAGAGTAACTCCTTCTCTAGAAAGGATCCATTCTTAGCAACAAAGATCTTGCCTTCGGATCTATGATATAAGGTGTACCCAACATTTTGGGTATCCTATGAAGACGCATTTTTCCGATTTGGGTTCAAGCTTATCAAGTTGAAACCTTTTCACATAAGCATCGCAATCCCAAACTTTAAGAAACGACAACTTAGGTTTCTAGCCAAACCATAGTTCATACGGTGTCATCTCAACGGATTAGATGGTGCCGTATTTAACATGAATGTATATGTCTCTAATGCATAACTCCAAAAATGATAGTGGTAAATCGGTAAGAGACATCATAGATTGCACCATTTCTAATAAAGTGTGGTTACAATGTTCGGACACACCATTACATTGTGGTGTTCCAGGTGGCATGAGTTGTGAAACTATTCCACATTGTTTTGAATGAAGGCCAAACTCATAACTCAAATATTGGTCTCCGTGATCAGATCGTAGAAACTTTATTTTCTTGTTATGATGATTTTCCACTTCACTCTGAAATTCTTTGAACTTTTCAAATGTTTCGGACTTATGTTTCATCAAGTAGATATACCCATATCTGCTCAAATCATCTGTGAAGGTCAGAAAATAATGATACCTGCCGCGAGCCTCAACACTCATCGGACCGCATACATCAGTATGTATTATTTCCAACAAGTCTGTTGCTCACTCCATTGTGCCGGAGAATGGAGTCTTAGTGATCTTGCCCATGAGGCATGGTTCGCAAGCATCAAGTGATTCATAATAAAGTGATTCCAAAAGCCCATCAGCATGGAGTTTCTATATGCGCTTTACACTAATACGACCCAGACGGCAGTGCCACAAATATGTTGCACTATCATTATAAACTTTGCATCTTTTGGCATCAATATTATGAATATTTGTATCACTACGATCAAGATTTAACAAACCATTCACCGTGGGTGTTTGACCTCAGAAGGTTTTATTCATGTAAATAGAATAACAATTATTCTTTGACTTCACCCTTAACTAGTCTATGTTATGGTCAACGCAAACACCAAATAACAATTATTCTTTGACCTCAGAAGGTTTTATTCACCTTGCAGTAAACCTGATCCAATCATATTATGGTCAACGCAAACGCCAAATAACATTTATTTAGGTTCAACACTAATCCCAAAAGTATAGGGAGTGTGTGATGATGATCATATCAATCTTGGAACTACTTCCAACACACATTGTCACTTCACCCTTAACTAGTCTATGTTCATTCTGCAACTCCCGTTTCAAGTTACTAATCTTTCAAGAATATTCTTTGGCTCCCCTTGTGTCAAATCAATAAAAAATTTGGGTTGAATACTTTTCCCTTGAAAGCTGTTGTGATCCCCTACACTTGTGGGTTATCAAGACTAATTTCTGGCGCCGTTGCCGGGGAGCATAGCTCTATTCTCTGAGTCACTTGGGATTTATATCTGTTGATCACTATGAAGAACTTGAAAGACGACAGAACTACGATTTTGCCCTCAACTACGAGGGGAGGTAAGGAACTGCCATCTAGCTCTGCACTAGATTCTCCTTCCGTTATTAGTAAGCTTGTGACACCTAAACCTGCTACTGCTATGAATTCTGATATGTCGCATGTTATTGATGATGCCACTTTTGCTATGCATGATGAAACTACTTCTGTGCGTGATACTACTTTGCCATTAGGTGAATTTCTTAATGAACAACTTGCTAGAGTTAGGGGGAATGAAATTATTGAAGATGCTATTATTGATGATAGTGATGATGAAGGTTCTCCCAATGATTATGTATTACCTGTTGCTCCGAAGGGTTATGTTATGAATGAAGAAGCTGCTAAGGAAATCTTTGCTTGTAATGATAGATATGATCTTAAGAAATTATTAGCTAAATGGAAGCAGCAGTCTCTTAATGCTAGAATGAAACCTGACCCTGCTTTTGCTACTTCACCTATCTTTGTTACTGATAAGGATTATGAATTCTCTATTGATCCTGAAATTATTACTTTAATTGAATCTGATCCTTTTTATGGCCTTGAATCTGAAACTATTGTGGCACATCTTACCAAGTTCAATGATATAGCTACCCTGTTTACTCATGATGAGAAGTCTCGCTATTTATATATCCTTAAGATATTTCCGTTCTCATTAAAGGGCGATGCTAAGACTTGGTATAATTCTCTTGCTCCTGGTTGTGTGCGTAGTCCCCAGGATATGATTTATTACTTCTCTGCTAAATATTTTCCTGCTCATAAGAAACAAGCTGCCTTGCGGGAAATGTATAATTTTGTGCAAATCAAAGAAGAGAGTCTCCCACAAGCTTGGGGGAGGCTTCTCCGGTTATTTAATGCTTTGCCTGATCATCCTCTCAAGAAAAATGAAATACTTGATATCTTTTATAATGGACTAACCGATTCTTCCAAGGAATACTTGGATAGTTGTGCTGGTTGTGTTTTCTGGGAAAGAACAGTCGATGAAGCTGAAATATTATTGAATAATATGTTGACTAATGAAAACAATTGGACTCTTCCTGAGCCAATTCCTGAACCAGTTAAGCCAACTCCTGAGCCTATTCCTAAACCCACTCTGAAGAAGAGAGGTGTTTTATTTCTGAGTCCTGAAGATATGCAAGAGGCAAAGAAATCAATGAAAGAAAAAGGTATTAAAGCTGAAGATGTTAAGAATTTACCACCTATTGAAGAAATACATGGTCTTAATATACCGCCTGTTGAAGAACCACATTGTCTTGATAACCCGACACAGGTAGTAAAGGTAAATTCTCTCTATAGATATGATAAAGTTGAAGTCCCCTCTACTAAATTTCATAGCCCTTGCTTAGATGATTTTGATGACTTTATGGCTAGACAAGAAAGTTTCAATGCTTATGTTGCTAGAGAGTTAAAGAATAATGCTTTTGAGATAGGACGCATAGGTTATAATATAGCTAGAGTTAAGGATGTACTCAAACTTGTTAGCAAATATGCTTCTATGGTTGCTACTCAAGCTGAGCAAGTACTCAAAGCTCAAAATGATTTGCTTGATGAATTAAATAATAAACATGACTTTGCTGTTAGAGTGGCTACTAGAACTGGTAGAATGACTCAGGAACCTTTGTATCCTGAAGGCCACCCTAAGAGAATCGAGCAAGATTCTCAAAGAAACAATTTAGAGGCACCTAGTTCTTCCCAAAAGAAGAAGAAGAAAAACGATATGACTTTGCATGCTTCTAGTGAACCTACTGTAGACACACGTGAGAATCGCAATGATATTTCTATTTCTGATGCTGAAACACAATCAGGTGATGAACATGAACCTAGTGATAATGTTAATGATAATGTTCATGTTGATTCTCAACCTAGCAAAAACAATGATGTAGAGATTGAACCTGCTGTTGATCTTGATAACCCACAATCAAAGAATCAACGTTATGATAAGAGAGATTTTGTTGCTAGGAAGCACGGTAAACAAAGTGAACCATGGGTTCAGAAACCCATGTCTTTTCCTCCCAAACCATCCAAGACAAAGGATGATGAGGATTTTGAGCGCTTTGCCGAAATGATTAGACCTATTTTCTTACGTATGCGCTTAATTGATATGCTCAAAGTAAATCCTTATGCTAAGTATATGAAGGATATAATTACAAACAAAAGAAAGATACCAGAAGCTGAATTTTCCACCATGCTTGCTAATTACACTTTTAAGGGTGGAATACCAAAGAAACTTGGAGATCCGGGTGTACCAACTATACCATGCTCTATTAAAAGAAAATATGTTAGAACTGCTTTATGTGATCTTGGAGCCGGTGTCAGTGTTATGCCTCTCTCTTTATATCGTAGACTTGAATTGAATAAGTTGACACCTACTGAAATATCTTTGCAAATGGCTGATAAATCAACCGCTATACATGTCGGTATTTGTGAGGCCTGTTATGGTTGCAAATGTCACTATCTTAACGGACTTTGTTATTCTTGATATTCCCGAGGACGATAGTATGTCTATTATCCTTGGTAGACCTTTTCTTAATACTGAAGGGGCTGTTATTGATTGCAACAAAGGCAATGTCACTTTTCATGTTAATGGTAATGAGCATACGGTGCACTTTCCGAGGAAACAATCTCAAGTTCATAGCATCAATTCTTTTGGAAAAATTCCAACTATTGTTATTGGAGGTTTTGAATTTCCTCTTCCTACTATCAAGAAAAACTATGATATTCTTATTGTTGGGGATTTTCATATCCCCGTTGAGGTAACTTAGTGTTATTCGAAATTTCTCTGGTTCCGTGTTATTCGGGATGAGTTTGTTAACAAGACTTGATCAACCTTGTTAGTGGATTCATTTTGATGATCACGAGATGGATGAAACTAGAAGGCACAACCTTCTATACCCACTTTTTAATTTTTGTTATTTAGAATAAATAAAGCAAAAATAGTATTATCTGTCTGTTTTCTGAATTATCCGTGCATTAAAAAATAGTCCGAAAATAAAAGTGCTCCAAATGCCCTGCAAATTTAGTATGATTTTTTCTGGAATATTTGAGGATTTTAGGCACTGAAATCACTGTAGGAGGGGCAAGCACCAGGCCACGAGAGTGGAGCCCCCCCCCCCCCTATAGGGCGCACCCCCCTGTCTCGTGGGCCCTTGGTGGCCCCCTCCACTTATGCCAGCACCCACACACTTCATCTTCTACCCAAAAAATCCCCATCCGGCTGAAGCACGAGTTCTAGCTCGTTTTGCTGCGATTTTCGATCTCTTTGCTCAAAGCTCCATTCACAAAACTGCTTTGGGAGATTGTTGCTTGGTATGTGACTCCTCCATTGGTCCAATTAGTTTTTGTTCTAGTGATTTATTCATTGCAAATTTTTACTGCATAGGTGACCATGTTCTTGAGCTTGCATGTTAAATTTTTGAGGTCCCAAGCAATTCCAATGCATGATATAGGCTCTAGGCACTTGTAGGAGTAGTTGTTACCAATCTTGTTTAGTTTTATTCACTTTTATTTTGAAGTTATTAAAATTTCAGAAAAAGAATTATGCTTAGAAGGATGTACCAAGGTGGTTCCTCGGCAAAGAAAGGGCCAAGGATTGCTATACGTGAGCAAGATGGTGAATTGCCGAGGGACGCGGATGTGCGAGCTTGTGAGTGGCCATCCGATGATTTTATGGTCGAAGCAGGCTTCAAGGAGGAATTTGACGCGTATGTGCGTAATGCCGAGCTGGAGGACTTCTTACAAGATAAGTGTCCTCAGTACTATCAATTGACTGATTCCTTTGTGTGGAGGTTCCAATATAATTGTGTGCATAATTCTCCTGGTGTCATGTTTGATATTTATGATACATATTATACCATGGATTTAGAGGATTTCACAACTGCTTGCAAACTCCCGCGGTGGGGTAATATTAATGATCCTCGCAAATATGAATTTAGAGATTTTCTTGCTAGTATTACTGTGGGAGAATCTAGGGACATATCACAAGCTACCATAGGGAGCATTCATTTTCCTGCTATACATTATTTTGCTCTCTTTATTGGTAGATGCATTAACGGTAAAGACAAAGCATGTCACATGTGTGTCCCTGATCTGTGTGTCCTCAAGAGTGCTGTTTCAGCTTATGAAGGTTATAACTTGGAGGCAATAGTTGCACGTAGGTTGCAGAATAATAGTAGAAAGGGGGATTTATTTGGAGGAATTTATGCAACCCGTGTGGCTAATTATCTTAATATAGCCCCACGAGAGGGGGATATAATTTTACCTCCTGTTTATTTGGATAAAGAAGCTATGTTCAATCATCATTTTCTTGTGAGGAATGAGCAATTCCTCCATTATCAACTAATCTATGATAGATGCAACATCGTCCCTGTTACTCTTCCTGTTCCCTACCTTTTTGATTATCAGGCCAAAGGAAGATATATTGTCACCAGGGAGGAAGCAGCTGAACACGAGAGGAGAGCGGAGGCAGCTCGCCAACACGCCACAGCTCAGGAGGTGGTTGCCGCTGCATCTCAGTACGACCCCGGTTTCACTTATGGATATTAGCCAGGCGGTCCTTGGTATTAGACCAACTTAGGCCAAAAGCCTAAGCTTGGGGGAGTACGTATTTCTCACCGACTTTACATTCATGTTCACACACTAGTCGTCGGTGCTCATACTCTTTCATTGTATCATCCATGTTAGTTTAAATTTCTTTTTCTAGTTTTCTTCTTATGTGTTTGATAAATCTTAAGAAAAACCAAAAAAATTAGTTAGTTTAAATTCCATGCTTGTAGTAGCAATTAAAATGAAAACCCAAAAAGATTTCTTGTTCTTCTTTGTACTTGTTGGGAGCTTTCCCGTGTAAATAGTTTTATTTTCTTTTCTTTCCTTTGGGGGTCGAGAAGACCATATTGAAAATGTTTAGTGGCTCTCATATGCATGATTGTTTATTTAACTTAGAGCCCATATTACTTGTCTTCTCTCTTGGGTTGAATGCTTGCAGATTCCAGCTTAGTCCAATGCATGTGCACTCTTATTATTATACACATCATTCGGTCGTGCGAGTGAAAGGCAATAATAACGATATATGATGGACTTATTGAGATGAGAAAAGCTGGTATGAACTCAACCTCTCTTGTTTTTGTAAATATGATGAGTTCATCGTTTCTGAGTCAGCTATTATGAAGTAAACATATTTGCAATGACATTTAGAGATTATAGTTGCTCGTGCCATGTTTGATTAGCTATGAGTTATAATGGTTTACCTTGCGTGCCAACATGCTATTAGAATGATTATGACGTGGTATGATGGGATGATATCCTCCTTTGAATAAATTGAGTGACTCGACTTAGCACATGTTCACGCATGTAGTTGAAACAAATCAACATAGCCTTCACGATATTTATGTTCATGGTGGATTATATCCTACTCATGCTTGTACTCAGTGTAAATTAATTTTAATGCATGTTTACGACTGTTGTCGCTCTCTTAGTTGATCGCTTCCCAGTCTTTTGAGAGCCTTCACTTGTACTAAGCGGGAATACTGCTTGTGCATCCAAACTCCTTAAACCCCAAAGTTGTTCCATATGAGTCCACCATACCTTCCTATATGCGGTATTTACCTGCCGTTCCAAGTAAATTTGTATGTGCCAAACTCCAAACCTTCAAATGAAATTCTGTTTTATATGCTCGAGCAGCTCATGTTACAACTAGGGCTGCCTATATCTTCCATGCTAGGTGGGTTATTCTCACGAGTAGTGGACTCCGCTCCTCATTCACGAGAAAGGGCCGGTAACCGGGATTCCCAGTCCCATGATCCAAAAAGATCAAAGCAAATCAAAATAATTAAACAAAACTCCCCCAGGACTGTTGTTAGTTGGAGGCACTCGTTGTTTCGAGCAAGCCATGGATTGATGCTTGTTGGTGGTTGGGGGAGTATAAACCTTTACCATTCTGTTTGGGAACTGCCTATAATGCATGTAGTATGGAAGATACAGCCATCTCATAGTTGTTGCGTTGACAACGAAATTATGCCGCTCAAAATGTTATTCAATCTCTATTTTAAAATCGAGCTCTGGCACCTCTACAAATCCCTGCTTCCCTCTGCGAAGGGCCTATCTATTTACTTTTATGTTGAGTCATTACCCTTCTTATTAAAAGCACCCGCTGGAGAGCACACTGTCATTTGCATTCATTACTATTGGTTTATATTGGGTATGACTTGACTGGATCTCTTTTACCATGAATTACAATGTTTAGTCAGTCCTTGATCTTTAAAGGTGCTCTGCATTTATGTTTTGCGGTCTCAGAAAGGGCTAGCGAGATACCATTTTGTTATATCATGTTATGATTGTTTTGAGAAAGTGCTGTCATCCGAGTTTTATTATTATGGCTCGCTAGCTGATTATGCTATTGATATGAGTAATTGTGAGACCTAGGTGTTATTTTTAGTATGGTTAGTTCATAGTATTTGCTGAAACTTGAATGCTGGCTTTTCATGTTTACAACAACAAGAGCAAACAGAGTTTGTCAAAGTTTTTCTTTATCACTTTCAGTTTATCAACTGAATTGCTTGAGGACAAGCAAAGGTTTAAGCTTGGGGGAGTTGATACGTCTCCAACGTATCTACTTTTCCAAACACTTTTGCCCTTGTTTTGGACTCTAACTTGCATGATTTGAATGAAACCCGGACTGACGTTGTTTCTAGCAGAACTGCCATGATGTTGTTTTATGTGTAGAAAAGATAACTTCTCAGAATGACCTGGAAATCCACGGAGGCACCTTTTGGAATTAATAAGAATTTCTGGGCGAAAGAAAGAAATACACCAGGGGGCCCAGGGCCTGTCCACGAGACAGGGGGCGCCCCCCTGTAGGGCGCGCCCCCTATCTCGTGGGCCCCCTGGACCTCCACCGACCTCAACTCCAACTCCATATATTCACGTTCGGGGAGAAAAAATCAGAGAGAAAGTTTCATCGCGTGTTTACGACACGGAGCCGCCGCCAAGCCCTAATCTCTCTCGGGAGGGCTGATCTGGAGGCCGTTCGGGGCTCCGGAGAGGGGGATTCGTCACCGTCGTCATCATCAACCATCCTCCATCACCAATTTATGATGCTCACCGCCATGCGTGAGTAATTCCATCGTAGGCTTGCTGGACGGTGATGGGTTGGATGAGATTTACCATGTAATCAAGTTAGTTTTGTTAGGGTTTGATCCCTAGTATCCACTATGTTGTGAGATTGATGTTGCTATGACTTTGCTATGCTTAATGCTTGTCACTAGGGCCTGAGTGCCATGATTTCAGATCTGAACCTATTATGTTTTCATGAATATATGTGTGTTCTTGATCCTATCTTGCAAGTCTATAGTCACCTATTATGTGTTATGATCCGACAACCCTGAAGTGACAATAATCGGGATACTTCTCGGTGATGACCGTAGTTTGAGGAGTACATGTATTCACTATGTGCTAATGCTTTGTTCCGGTTCTCTATTAAAAGGAGGCCTTAATATCCCTTAGTTTCCGCTAGGACCCCGCTGCCACGGGAGGGTAGGACAAAAGATGTCATGCAAGTTCTTTTCCATAAGCACGTATGACTATTTACGGAATACATGCCTACATTACATTGATGAACTGGAGCTAGTTCCGTGTCACCCTATGTTATAGCTTTTACATGAGGAATTGCATCCGGCATAATTATCCATCACTGATCCATTGCCTACGAGCTCTTCATATATTGTTCTTTGCTTATTTACTTTTCCGTTGCTACTGTTACAACTACTACAAAAACCCAAAAACAATTATCTTTACTTTTGCTACCGTAACCTTTATTATCATACCACTTTTGCTACTAAATACTTTGCTGCAGATACTAATTTATCCAAGTGTGGTTGAATTGACAACTCAACCGCTAATACTCAAGAATATTCTTTGGCTCCCCTTGTGTCGAATCAATAAATTTGGGTTGAATACTTTACCCTTGAAAGTTGTTGCGATTCCCTACACGTGTGGGTTATCAGTATACAATAGGTCTGGTACACAGCATGGCATACTTTTATAGAACCTATGGCTGAGGCATAGGGAATGACTTTCATTCTCTTCCTATCTTCTGTCGTGGACGGGCTTTGAGTCTTACTCAACTTCACGCCCTACAACACAGGCAAGAACTCCTTCTTTGACTGTTCCATTTTGAACTACTTCAAAAATTTGTCAAGGTATGTACTCATTGAAAAAACTTTATCAAGTATCTTGATCTATCTCTATAGATCTTGATGCTCAATATGTAAGCAGCTTAATCAAGGTCTTTCATTGAAAAACTCCTTTCAAACACTCCTTTATGCTTTCCAGAAAATTCTACATCATTTCCAATCAACAATATATCATTCACATATACTTATCAGAAAGGTTCCCACTCACTTTCTTGTAAATACAGGCTTTATCGCAAGTCTGTATAAAACTATATGCTTTGATCACTCTATCAAAGCATATATTCCAACTCCGAGATGCTTGCACCAGTCCATAGATGGATCGCTGGAGCTTGCTCACTTTGTTAGCACCTTTAGGATCGACAAAACCTTCTAGTTGCATCATATACAACTCTTCTTTAAGAAATCCATTAAGGAATGCGGTTTTGACATCCATTTGCCAGATTTCATAAAATGCGGCAACTTCTAACAAGATTCGAACAGACTTTTAAGCATCGATACGAGTGAGAAAATCTCATCATAGTCAACACCTTGAACTTGTCAAAAACATTTTGCGACAATTCGAGCTTTGTAGATAGTAACACTACTATCAGCGTCCGTCTTCCTCTTGAAGATCCATTTATTCTCAATGACTCACCGATCATCGAACAAGTCAATCAAAGTCCATACCTTGTTCTCATGCATGGATCCCATCTCAGATTTCATGGCCTCAAGCCATTTTGTGGAATCTGGGCTCATCATCGCTTCCTCATAGTTCGTAGGTTTGTCATGGTCTAGTAACATGATTTCCAGAACAGGATTACCGTACCACTTTGGTGCAGAACATATTCTGGTTGACCTACGAGGTTCGGTAGTGACTTGATCTGAAGTTTCACGATCATCATCATTAACTTCCTCACTAATCTGTGTAGGCATCACTCGAACTGATTTCTGTGATGAACTACTTTCCAATTCGGGAGAAGGTACAATTACCTTATCAAGTTCTACTTTCCTCCCACTCACTTCTTTCGAGAGAAACTCCTTCTCTAGAAAGGATCCATTCTTAGCAACAAAGATCTTGCCTTCGGATCGATGATAGAAGGTGTACCCAACATTTTGGGTATCCTATGAAGACGCATTTTTCCGATTTGGGTTCAAGCTTATCAAGTTGAAACCTTTTCACATAAGCATTGCAATCCCAAACTTTAAGAAACAACAACTTAGGTTTCTAGCCAAACCATAGTTCATACGGTGTCATCTCAACGGATTAGATGGTGCCGTATTTAACGTGAATGTATATGTCTCTAATGCATAACTCCAAAAATGATAGTGGTAAATCGGTAAGAGACATCATAGATTGCACCATATCTAATAAAGTGCGATTATGATGTTCGGACACACCATTACGTTGTGGTGTTCTAGGTGGCATGAGTTGTGAAACTATTCCACATTGTTTTGAATGAAGGCCAAACTCATAACTCAATTATTCATCTCCGTGATCAGATCGTAGAAACTTTATTTTCTTGTTACGATGATTTCCCACTTCACTCTGAAATTCTTTGAACTTTTCAAATGTTTCGGACTTATGTTTCATCAAGTAGATATACCCATATCTGCTCAAATCATCTGTGAAGGTCAGAAAATAACGATACCTGCCGCGAGCCTCAACACTCATCGGACTGCATACATCAGTATGTATTATTTCCAACAAGTCTGTTGCTCGCTCCATTGTTCCGGAGAACGGAGTCTTAGTGATCTTGCCCATGAGGCATGGTTCGCAAGCATCAAGTGATTCATAATAAAGTGATTCCAAAAGCCCATTAGCATGGAGTTTCTATATGCGCTTTACACCAATATGACCCAGACGGCAGTGCCACAAATATGTTGCACTATCATTATCAACTTTGCATCTTTTGGCATCAATATTATGAATATTTGTATCACTACGATCAAGATTCAACAAACCATTCACCTTGGGTGTATGACCTC
This sequence comes from Triticum dicoccoides, assembly GCF_002162155.2. Taxonomy (NCBI): domain Eukaryota; kingdom Viridiplantae; phylum Streptophyta; class Magnoliopsida; order Poales; family Poaceae; genus Triticum; species Triticum dicoccoides. The sequence continues at coordinate 491,929,712 of NC_041387.1, forward strand.
AGAAGGTTTTATTCATGTAAATAGAATAACAATCATTCTTTGACTTAAATGAATAACTGTATTGCAGTAAACATGATCCAATCATATTATGGTCAACGCAAACACCAAATAACATTTATTTAGGTTCAACACTAATCCCGAAAGTATAGGGAGTGTGCGCTGATGATCATATCAATCTTGGAACTACTTCCAACACATCCTCACTTCACCCTTAACTAGTCTATGTTCATTCTGCAACTCCCGTTTCGAGTTACTAATATTTAGCAACTGAACTAGTATCAAATACTGAGGGGTTGCCACAAACACTAGTAAAGTACACATCAATAAAATGTATATGAATATACCTTTGTTCACTTTGCCATCCTTCTTATCCGCCAAATACTTGGGGCAGTTCCGCTTCCAGTGACCAGTCCCTTTGCAGTAGAAGCACTTAGTCTCAGGCTTAGGTCCAGACTTGGGCTTCTTCACTTGAGCAACAACTTGCTTGTCGTTCTCCTTGAAGTTCCCCTTCTTCCCTTTGCCCTTTTCTTGAAACTAGTGGTCTTGTCAACCATCAACACTTGATGCTTTTCTTGATTTCTACCTTCATCGATTTCAACATCACGAAGAGCTTGGGTATCGTTTCCGTTATCCCTTGCATATTATATTTCATCATGAAGTTCAAGTAACTTGGTGATAGTGACTAGAGAACTCTGTCAATCACTATCTAATCTAGAAGATTAACTCCCACTTGATCCAAGTGATTGTAGTACTCAGACAATCTGAGCACATGCTCACTGGTTGAGCTATTCTCCTCCATCTTGTAGGCACAGTACTTGTCAGAGGTCTCATACCTCTTGACTCGGGCATGAGTCTAAAGTACCAATTTCAGCTATTGGAACATCTTATATGCTCCGTGGCATTCAAAACATTTTTGAAGTCCCGGTTCTAAGCCTTAAAGCATGGTGCACTAAACTATCAATCAGTCATCATATCGAGCTTGCCAAACGTTCATAACGTCTGCATCTGCTCCTGTAATTGGTCTGTCACCTAGTGGTGCATCAAGGACATAATTTTTTTGTGCAGCAATGAGGATAATCCTCAGATCACGGATCCAATCCGCATCATTGCTAATAACATCTTTCAACTTATATTTTCTCTAGGAACATATCAAAAATAAACGAGAGCTACATCGCAAGCTATTGATCTACAACATAGTTATGCAAATACTATCAGGACTAAGTTCATGATAAATTAAAGTTCAATTAATCATATTACTTAAGAACTCCCACTTAGATAGACATCCCTCTAGTCATCTAAATGATCATGTGATCCATATCAACTAAACCATGTCCGATCATCACGTGAGATGGAGTAGTTTTCAATGGTGAGCATCACTATGTTGATCATATCTACTATATGATTCACGCTCGACCTTTCGGTTTCCAGTGTTCCGAGGCCATATCTGCATATGCTAGGCCCGTCAAGTTTAACCCGAGTATTCCGCGTGTGCAAAACTGGCTTGCACCCGTTGTATGTGAACATAGAGCTTATCACACCCGATCATCACATGGTGTCTCAGCACGAAGAACTGTCGCAACGGTGCATACTCAGGGAGAACACTTATACCTTGAAATTTTAGTAAGGGATCATCTTGTAAAGCTACCGTCGTGCTGAGCAAAATAAGATGCATAAAAGATAAACATCACATGATATGGCCATGATCATCTTGCACCTTTGATCTCCATCTCCAAAGTACCGTCATGATCTCTATCGTCACCGGCATGACACCATGATCTCCATCATCTTGATCTCTATCAACGTGTCGTCACATGGTCGTCTCGCCAACTATTGTTCTTGCAACTATTGCTATCGCATAGCGATAAAGTAAAGCAATTATTTGGCGCTTGCATCTTATGCAATAAAGAGACAACCATAAGGCTTCTGCCAGTTGCCGATAACTTCAACAAAACATGATCATCTCATACAAAAACTTATATATCATCACGTCTTTACCATATCACATCACAACAAGCCCTGCAAAAACAAGTTAGACGTTCTCTACTTTGTTGTTGCAAGTTTTACGTGGCTGCTACGGGCTGAGCAAGAACCGTTCTTACCTACGCATCAAAACCACAACGATTTTTCGTCAAGTATGTGCTGTTTTAACCTTCAGCAAGGACCGGTCATAGCCACACTCGATTCAACTAAAGTTGGAGAAACTAACACCCGCCAGCCACCTGTGTGCGAAGCACGTCGGTAGAACCAGTCTCGCGTAAGCGTACGCGTACTGTCGGTCCGGGCTGCTTCATCTCACAATACCGCCGAATCAAAGTATGATATGCTGGTAAGCAGTATGACTATTATCGCCCACAACTCACTTGTATTCTACTCATGTATATAACATCTATGCATAGACCTGGCTCGGATGGTTGGGGAACGTAGTAATTTTAAAAGATTTCCTACGCACACGCAGGATCATGGTGATGCATAGCAACGAGAGGGGAGAGTGTTGTCCACGTACCCTCGTAGACCGTAAGCGGAAGCGTTATGACAACGCGGTTGATGTAGTCGTCCGTCTTCATGATCGACCAATCCTAGTACCGAATGTACGGCACCTCCATGATTTGCACACGTTCAGCTCGGTGATGTCCCACGAACTCACGATCCAGTAGAGCTTTGAGTGAGAGCTTCGTCAGCACGACGGCGTGATGACGGTGATGATGAAGCTACCGGCACAGGGCTTCGCCTAAGCACTACAACGATATGACCGAGGTGGATTATGGTGGAGGGGGGCACCACACACGGCTAAGAGATCAATGATCAACTTGTGTGTCTATGGGGTGCCCCCTGGCCACGTATATACAGGATGGAGGGAGGAGGAGGCCGACTGTCGGTGTCAAAACCGGCGGATCTCGGGTAGGGGGTCCCGAACTGTGCGTCTAGGCGGATGGTAACAGGAGACGAGGGACACGATGTTTTTACCCAGGTTCGGGCCCTCTTGATGGAGGTAAAACCCTACGTCATGCTTGATTAATATTGATGATGTGGGTTACAAGAGTAGATCTACCACGAGATCAAGGAGGCTAAACCCTAGAAGCTAGCCTATGTATGATTGTTGTTCGTCCTATGGACTAAAGCCATATGGTTTATATAGACACCGGAGAGGGCTAGGGTTACACAGAGTCGGTTACAAAGGTAGGAGATCTACATATCCGTATCGCCAAGCTTGCCTTCCACGCCAAGGAAAGTCCCATCCGGACAGGGGACGAAGTCTTCAATCTTGTATCTTCATAGTCTTGGAGTCTGGCCGATGATGATAGTTCGGCTATCCGGACACCCCCTAGTCCGGGACTCCCTCAGTAGCCCCTGAACCAGGCTTCAATGACGATGAGTCCGGCGCGCATATTGTCTTCGGCATTGCAAGGCGGGTTCCTCCTCCGAATAATTTATAGAAGATTGTGAACACCAGGATAGTGTCCGGCTCTGCAAAATAAATTCCACATACAACCGTAGAGAGAATAATATTACACAAGTTCAATCTACTGACGTATTTTGTGGCGTAACGTCACACCACTACCAAGCCTTCAAATTGTTTTTATTGTTCCATCTCAGCACGTTTAGCGAGGCGGTTTCCTTGGCACGTCTTGTCGAAGCAGAGATCATGTTCCCCTTATTCCGGGATTCCCATCAATACGGACGTGGGTAACCCAACCGCGCCATTGATTGCGGCGCTTGAGAGATAAGCGAGTTTTATCAGGCCGGTGGGGACGCATGTTTCCGTCCGCCCATATAAGGGGATAAAGATCCAATCCTTTTACCTGCGCCTTCTTCCTCCTTGGCTTATCCATCTCTGCGAACTCGAGCTCTAGCGCCCAAGCCCGCACATCTCACCTCAACCTTCTCCAAATATGTCCGGAGCGGGAGGCAAGTGGATGGCCTCCTCCGTCACGGAGGGGCATATCCAGAAGCTGCGCAGCACCTGATACTTGTCCAGCGACATCGCGCATCGGCTCCCCGAAGAGGGAGACCTCATCCCCACCCCCAGGCCCCATGAGAGGATAGTATTCCTTCCCCATTTCCTCCGCGGACTGGGCTTCCCACTTCATCCCTTTGTCCGGGGGCTCATGTTCTACTACGGCCTAGATTTCCATGATCTGGCCCCGAATTTTATCCTCAACATCTCGGCGTTTATCGTCGTGTGCGAGGCCTTCCTCTGCATCCAGCCCCACTTCGGCTTGTGGCTCAAGACCTTCAGTGTCAAGCCGAAGGTTGTGAAGGGCAGCCAAGCGGAGTGCGGAGGCACCATGGTGGGCAGGATGTCCCACATTACGTGGCTGGAGGGCACCTTTGTGGAAACCATCAAGGGGTGGCAATCGGGGTGGTTCTACATCACCGAGCCGTGTGATCTCGAATGGGCAGCGGCCCCCGAATTCAGATCCGGCATCCCCACACGGCTCACCTCCTGGAAAGAGAGCGACCAGATTTGGGGCGATTTGGAGGAGCTGACCGGACTCCAAGCCTGCGTCCAAAAGCTGGTGGACAAGAAGCTCAAGCTTGTCAACGTAGTCTAGGTCATGCTCATCCGCTAGATTCTCCCATGCCAACGACGGGGCTTCAATATGTGGGAGTTCGATCTGGTGCAGCACCAGACTTTGAATGGGCTCTTCAACACTACGTACAAAGAGGTCTGGAAGGTGCTGTTCAAGGGCGCCGAGGCTCCCGCATCCGCTACCGAAGATCGCGGATTCAGCTCGCAGCGTCCAGCTGACGAGGTAAGTGATATTGTCCTTTACGGGACGCTTGTTATTCATAGTTTGACTCTATGCGGGATCTAAACTCCTTTTCCTTTGACAGGACTGGCTGAAGAAGGCCGCACAAGCTATCTGTCCGGCCCCATTGCCAGAGGACCAAGATGACGCCCGCCTAACGGGGCTGCTGGCTCCGGCACCCCACGTGGTGCCGGAGAAGAAGGCCAAGAAGAAGGCCACGGGGACTCGGAAGAGTTCCCGTTTTCAGGTGATATCGGACGATGAATCCGAGGCCGACTCCTCCCACCAAGGCAAGGAGAAGAAGAAAGCCTCTCCCCCAGCGGGGGGAGGGAAGAAAAGGAAGGCCTCCCCAACAAGGGAGGCCGAAGGGTCCAAGAGGGGTAAAACTCTTCCCCCGGACTGTTCCGCCAACGCCAGTGACGACGACGAGGACTGGCCTCCAAGGGCCAAGCCTCTGGCGAGATCGTAAGTATCCGGACTCCCGAATAACTTCAAGGTTTTCGTTTTCCGCCACATTATGTCTTTCTAATGCCGCATACAACCCTGCAGTCCGCCTAAGGATGATCTCCCCACTTCGTCGAGCGGGTCCTTAAGGGCGTCAGATATGGATTCTCTTCCGACTGCCTCCACCCCCCGTGATGCAGACGATGCCGAGGTGGGATCCCAGGAAGGGACCCACCAGGAGGAGAGGGCCCCGGAGGTGTCGCAGGACAACCTCCCGGACTTTGCACCGGACTCAGCCCCGGAACCCATAGTGGCTCCAGAGTCCGGCGGGTGACCCCTTCGTAAGAAGGGCAAGACCGCGACGCCGGCTGCCTTCGTCCAACCGGAGGTGTCGGATAATTTGCTGGAGGCGCTCAACGGCGCCTCCATCAAAGAGGAACACCGCACTGTTATGAGTGTGGTGATTCAGAAGGTTCAGCTCGCCAAGAGCGGGCTGACCGAAGCCTGCAGCAGCCTTCTAACAGGCTTTGAGGTAAGAATTTCAATATATGTAAAATGGTACCGCATAGACAGTAGCCCCTGATGCTCGGTTCGGTATTCGGAAAGAAAAGCCGGACTGAGGATCTTTAAAAAGATAATCGCAGGAGTCATGAAAATATGTCAATATGGGATTGCAGGCTGTGCTGCTGACCTCTGCCGCACTGACTGCGGAGGTCAAAACTTTGAAGGAAAACCTCGAGTGGTCCGAGAATGAGCTCGGCCATGCCAAGAAGCAGCTCGAGGAAAAAGAAGGTGAGTAATACCTTATGAAAAACGTACCTTACAGAAAAGGATTTTGGTTGCAAGAAAAATGACAAGGATAACTGGGGTATTGCAGAGGCCACGAACGAGGTGGCGACCCTGAAAGAGGCGGTGGCCGCGGCCGAACGCAATGCGGCTACGGAGCGCACCGAGCGAGAGAAACAGGAGGCGCGGGTGGCGGAGGTACAGCAAGAGCTCCAGGATCTCGTGAATAAACATGAGAGCCTGGAGCGTGACTCGAAGACTCGAGAGTCTGAGCTTGCAACGGCTCTTGAGAGTGCCAAAGCCGCTAAGGCCGAAGCCTACAAGGCCCTCCAGGAGATAGAGGCGGTGAAGAAAATAGCAGCGGGTAAGGCATTTTTCATGCAAAGTAAGCATGTGAGTGTTAATTACCTGTCGCTTACCCGAATTCGGAGCTCTCCAGGAGCGTTCGCAGATCTTCCCCGCAGCGTGTCCGATGCTGCCGCATTCTACCGGGCCGAGGAGGGGAGCTCAACGGAGAAGGTCTTCTGGTCTCAGTATGCTGAGGCTGGACATCCGGTGCCCCTTAGCGACCAGCTGAAGCAGCTGGTCGAGCTCCACAAGGCGGCCGAACAGGTCATGAAGGGCCTCATAGTTCGGCTGTGGCCTAAGGAGGCTATGCCTGGGAGCTACTTCGGCCTGGTGCGGCGGCTGGTGGACGCGTGCCCGTGGGTTGAAGTTATCAAGCACTCCGCCTGTATCGAGGGTGCGTGTCGGGCCCTTGCCCGCGCAAAGGTGCACTGGGGCAAGATGGATGCCCAGAAGCTTGTGATGGACCCCCCCACCAGAGGGCAAGGAGCATCGCACGCCCGAGATGTATTATAGGAGTGTGCTGAAGGGCGCCCGCACTATTGCGGTGAGTGCTCCAAAGATGTAATATTTGAGTAGACTCGCATTTTGTTATCCTGTGTGCTAAAAACTTGGTTCATATGCGCTAAGCAATGCTTGTTAATTTAAAATATTACCTTCTGTGCGGCTGTTTATCAAATCTGAGAGATGGCAAGTCGTCGGCTTCAGCCCCCATGCCACGAGTGCTGGGGTGTTCGGGATAAACTCGAGCGCTCTTGTTCCCATTTTTGGGTCCATCTAGGGAGGCGCTCGACACAACGAACAAGGCAGCCGGACTTATAATGCTTGAACACTCTCACTTAGCCATAGAATTCTATAATTTTAAATTTCGGCGAAGCCCCTAGTTTTCGGAAGGCCGAATTTGGGGCGCTATCCACGCCTTGACCGGACAGAATCCGACTCCTCGCTCGAAGCGGCATAAGTCTTTAGGGACTCGCAAAGAACCTTTCGAACAGCGACCAGCTCTCGCCTCATCATGACGGTCAGTTTTAGCTTTCTCCACTGAGGCGTTAACCCAGCTCAACTGGGGCGCAATCGCAGTGGTTCTCCCAGTGCTACCTTAGCCGATAAAACGGAACGTAAGGTACCAAAACATGGGAGCCGGGCAAACCCAACTATTGACCCAAGAACATGATTCGGAGCCGATGCATATAATGCTATAAGTTTGGGGTGCCGCACTTGTGGAAGTGTTCGGACTTATCACACCATAACGCGTGAAACATAAGCCCCTGGTGTATTTAGCCGTACCAAAACGTACGGATGCAACATGTCATAGATGAACATATGTGTAAGAAAGAAATGCAATTAGAAGCAAAATATGTTGCATTGCTGTATTCAATAAAAACTGTTGTAAGTGCAGGACGATACAAGTGGTGCGGTAAGCAAGGGATGGGACTGTTTAACATGTCCCCCTCCAGGGGTAGGCTACGGAATAATGCATAAAACAGATTTTATGCTCATAATGGAGACCACCTGGATTTTCGTTGTAGCCTTTCTCCTTCCCTGGCTGTTGCATCGTGGGTTCGGCATGTCTGCTGCCGGACAGGGCCTCTGACGAACGGAGTCCTGTAGGTAAAAAGGAAAAAAAAAGAAACGACACACTTAAGAGCCCCTGTGCGGTTGAGCCGCAGTCTGGGCTTATCGTGGTCGAGCCCCTTGCCCCATGCCCATGGTATCTTCAGAACGTAATGGAGTACGCGAAGGGTCTGTCTTAATGTTTTACAGGGGCTGGGGTTGGGGCCGCACTGCTACGCGTGCTCGGAACATGCCAGGTGGTCGTGTTGTAGGTTACTCCGGGCACGCTTAGCTGTGTCCGGCCGCTTAGCAGCCGGACTCGAGAATTGCCTTAAAAGGCTGCTTTGTACTTCTGCCGCGAGAGCCGCTGTATGTTCCTCTGTTCGGAGGGAGCGTTCAGTGTTTCCGTTGACCGTGATGACTCCTCTAGGTCCTGGCATCTTGAGCTTGAGGTATGCGTAGTGCGACACCGTGTTGAACTTTGCAAACGCGGTACGTCCGAGCAAGGCATGATAGCCGCTGCGGAACGGGACTATGTCGAAGATTAACTCCTCGCTTCGGAAGTTATTCGGGGATCCGAAGACCACTTCCAGTGTAACTGAGCCTGTACAATTGGCTTCTACACCTGGTATGACGCCTTTAAAGGTCGTCTTGGTAGGTTTAATCCTTGAGGGGTCTATGCCCATTTTGCGCACCGTGTCCTGATAAAGCAGGTTTAGGCTGCTACCGCCGTCCATTAGGACTCTGGTGAGATGAAATCCATCAACGATTGGGTCTAGAACCAATGCGGCGAACCCACCATGGCGAATGCTGGTGGGGTGGTCCCTTCGGTCAAAGGTGATCGGGCAAGAGGACCATGGATTGAACTTCGGGGCAACTGGCTCCATCGCGTATACATCCCTGAGTGCACGCTTCCGCTCCCTTTTGGGTATGTGCGTGGCATATATCATGTTCACCGTCCGCACCTGTGGGGGGAAACCCTTTTGTCCTCTATTGTTCGGCAGTCGGGTCTCTTCCTCGTCGTCGCTATGTAGCCCCTTGTCGCTGTTTTCGGCAATTAACTTGCCTGCCTGCTTGAACACCCAACAGTCCCTATTGGTGTGGTTAGCTGGCTTTTCAGGGGTGCCATGTATCTGGCACAGGCGGTCGAGAATTCGGTCCAAATTGGATGGACCCTGAGTTGTTCTTTTGAATGGCTTTTTCCGTTGACCGGGTTTAGAGCCTCTGAATCCGGCATTGACTGCCGTATCCTCACTGTTATCGCCGTTAATGCGGCGTTTGTTTTTGTAGCGACGCGACCTGCCACTACGGTCCTTTATCCGTACTGCCAGAATTTTTGTTGAGGTTGTTGCTGCGTGCTAGCCAGATGTCCTCACCCGCACAGAAGCGGGTCATGAGTGATGTAAGGGCTGCCATGGATTTCGGCTTTTCCTGTCCCAGGTGCCGGGCAAGCCACTCGTCGCGGATGTTATGCTTGAAGGCTGCGAGGGCCTCGGCATCCGGACAGTCGATGATTTGGTTTTTCTTGGTTAAGAACCGTGTCCAGAATTGTCTGGCCGATTCGTCTGGCTGCTGTATTATGTGGCTTAGGTCATCTGCATATGGTGGTCGCACGTACGTGCCTTGGAAGTTATCGAGGAATGCGGCTTCCAGGTCCTCCCAACTCCCGATTGATTCTGCTGGCAAGCTGTTAAGCCAGTGCCGGACTGGTCCTTTAAGTTTGAGTGGGAGATATTTGATGGCGTGGAGATCGTCTCCGCGGGCCATGTGGATGTGGAGGAGATAGTCCTCGATCCAGACCGCGGGGTCTGTTGTGCCATCATAAGATTCAATATTGACGGGTTTAAACCCTTCTGGGATTTGATGATCCATTACCTCATCTGTGAAGCACAGTGGGTGTGCGGCGCCTCTGTACTGGGCGATATCGTGACGGAGCTCAAAAGAGCTTTGTCTGTTGTGTTCGGCCCGGCCGGACTTACTGTGTCCGGGGTGACGGTGATCGTCACGTATCGTGGGGCGCCCACGTGATCCATAGATCGATCTTAATTGTCTTGCCTTATCCTCCAATATGCCTCGCAGGTCCGGAGTGTTCCCCTGTGGCCTTCTGCTTTTCGAGCGATGCCGGGGTACGGGTCTAGTGAAGGGCCTTGAGGCCTCTCTATCGCGACCACGGGGTGGTCGATCAGCCGTATTCTCTCCTGGTGAAGCGGGATCATATGCCTCCACCTCTAATCGGGGGAGCAGCTTATGTTTGGGGTAGCTTTTGGAGGGGCGTTCGAGTTCATGCTCTTCGGCCGCGAGGACTTCGGTCCATCTGTCGGCTAGCAGATCTTGATCAGCTCTAAGCTGTTGCTGCTTTTTCTTGAGGCTGTTTGTCGTGGCCATAAGCCTGCGTTTGAAACGCTCCTGTTCGACGAGATCCTCAGGTACGACGAATTCGTCGTCGTCGAGGCTTGCCTCGTCTTCGGAGGGAGGCATATAGTCCTCTACCTCTTCTTCGGCCGCTCTCTCATGAGGGCTGGTGTCCCCCTCCTCCTGTGCTGGATCTTGCTGGAGTGGGTTGTTTTTGGTGCTATGCAATGTATTATTGTCTCCGGTGTCGGAATCCTCATTCTTCCTATGGCGGGATTTAGAGCGGCGCCGCTGACGCCGGCGCTTGGGCTGTTTCTTGGAGGGGTCATCCTCCGCTATTCCTTCGCCGTTCCCATCCTTTGGGATATCCACCATGTATATGTCGTATGAAGAGGTGGCTTTCCAGTGCCCGGTGGGCGCTGGTTCTCGGTCGTCTCCGGCATCGTCGTCCATACCGTCGATGTCCTCAGAGTCGTAATCTAGCATGTCGGTTAGGTCGTCGACAGTGGCTACCAAGTGGGTGGTGGGTGGGCTCTGAATTTCTTCGTCGTCCGCATCCCAACCGTCCTGGCCGCATTCCGCCCAGGCCTCTCCTGATAACGAGAGGTACTTTAGCGAACTCAAGATGTCGCCAAAAGGTGAGTGTTGAAAGATGTCCGCCGCGGTGAACTCCATGATCGGCGCCCAATCGGATTCGACTGGAGGGGGCGCGGGAGGTCCGGAGTCCGGCACCTCGGAGTCACGAGCTTCATGGGGGACAAGATCGGTGTTCGGCTCTATCGCCGTAGAGGTTGCAGCCCCCGAGGTGGTGTCTAGCCATCCATCCTTGGTCTACGCAGCCGGCTCCGAGTCGAAGATCGGAGTGGGTTCGAGTGCGGCCTCCAGGGTGAAGGAAATATGCCCTAGAGGCAATAATAAAGTTATTATTTATTTCCTCATATCATGATAAATGTTTATTATTCATGCTAGAATTGTATTAACCGGAAACATGATACATGTGTGAATACATAGACAAACATAAAGTCACTAGTATGCCTCTACTTGACTAGCTCATTAATCAAAGATGGTTATGTTTCCTAACCATAGACATGTGTTGTCATTTGATTAATGGGATCACATCATTAGGAGAATGATGTGATTGACATGACCCATTCCGTTAGCCTAGCACTTGATCGTTTAGTATGTTGCTACTACTTTCTTCATGACTTATACAAAGTTCCTGCAACTATGAGATTGTGCAACTCACGTTTACCGGAAGAACACTTTGTGTGCTACCAAACGTCACAACGTAACTGGGTGATTATAAAGGTGCTCTACAGGTGTTTCCGAAGGTGCATGTTGGGTTGGCATAATTCGAGATTAGGTTTTGTCACTCCGATTGTCGGAGAGGTATCTCTGGGCCCTCTCGGTAATACTCATCACCTAAGCCTTGCAAGCATTGTAACTAATGAGTTAGTTATAAGATGATGTGTTACAGAACGAGTAAAGAGACTTGCCGGGAACGAGATTGAACTAGGTATTGGATACTGACGATCAAATCTCGGGCAAGTAACATACCGATGACAAAGGGAACAACGTATGTTGTTATGCGGTTTGACCGATAAAGATCTTGTAGAATATGTAGGAACCAATATGGGCATCCAGGTTCCGCTATTGGTTATTGACCGAGAATAGTTCTAGGTCATGTCTACATAGTTCTCGAACCCGTAGGGTCCGCACGCTTAATGTTACGATGACAGTTTTATTATGAGTTTACAAGTTTTGATGTACCGAAGTTTGTTCGGAGTCCCGGATGTGATCACGGACATGACGAGGAGTCTCGAAATGGTCGAGACATAAAGATTGATATATTGGACGATTATATTCGGACACCGGAAGTGTTCAGGGTGATTTCGGAGAAAATCGGAGTGCCGGAGGGTTACCGGAACCCCCCCCCCCCCCCGGAGAGTTAATGGGCCACATGGGCCTTGGTGGGAAGAGAGAGGGGCG
>NC_041387.1:491942160-491978283 GCF_002162155.2 Triticum dicoccoides
TGAGTTTATAAGTTTTGATGTACTGAAGTTTGTTCGGAGTCCCGGATGTGATCACGGACATGACGAGGAGTCTCGAAATGGTCGAGACATAAAGATTGATATATTGGACGACTATATTCGGACACCGGAAGTGTTTCGGGTGATTTCGGAGAAAACCGGAGTGCCGGAGGGTTACCGGAACCCCCCCCCCCCGGAGAGTTAATGGGCCACATGGGCCTTGGTGGGAAGAGAGAGGGGCGGTCAGGAAGGGCCGCACGCCCCCTCTCCCTCTGGTCCGAATTGGACTAGGAGGGGGGGCGGCGCCCCCCTCTTTCCTTCCCCTCCTCTCCCCCTTCCTTCCCCTCCTAGTAGGAGTAGGAAAGGAGGAGTCCTACTCCTACTAGGAGGAGGACTCTTCCTCCTGGCGCTCCCAACAAGGGCCGGTCGGCCTCCCCCCTCCCTCCTTTATATACGGGGGCAGGGGGCACCCCAAAGACACACAAGTTGATCTACGGATCGTTCCTTAGCCGTGTGCGGTGCCCCCCTCCACCATATTCCACCTCGGTCATATCGTCGCGGAGTTTAGGCGAAGCCCTGCGCCGGTAGAACATCATCATCGTCACCACGCCGTCGTGCTAACGGAACTCTTCCCCGAAGCTTTGCTGGATCGGAGCCCGGGGATCGTCATCGAGCTGAACGTGTGCTGAACTCGGAGGTGCCGTACGTTCGGTGCTTGGATCGGTCGGATCGTGAAGACGTATGACTACATCAACCGCATTGTCATAACGCTTCCGCTTACGGTCTACGAGGGTACGTGGATGAACACTCTCCCCTCTCGTTTCTATGCCATCACCATGATCTTGCGTGTGCATAGGAAATTTTTTGAAATTACTGCGTTCTCCAACAGTGGCATCCGAGCCTGGTTTTATGCGTAGATGTCATATGCACGAGTAGAACACAAGTGAGTTGTGGGCGATATAAGTCATACTGCTTACCAGCATGTCATACTTTGGTTCGACGGTATTGTGAGATGAAGCGGCCCGGACCAACATTACGCGTACGCTTACGCGAGACTGGTTTCACCGCTACGAGCACTCGTTGCTTAAAGGTTACCGGCGGGTGTCTGTCTCTCTCACTTTAGCTGAATCGAGTGTGGCTACGTCCGGTCCTTGCGAAGGTTAAAACAGCACCAACTTGACAAACTATCATTGTGGTTTTTGATGCGTAGGTAAGAACGGTTCTTGCTAAGCCCGTAGCAGCCACGTAAAACTTGCAACAACAAAGTAGAGGACCTCTAACTTGTTTTTGCAGGGCATGTTGTGATGTGATATGGTCAAGACGTGATGCTATATTTTATTGTATGAGATGATTGTGTTTTGTAACCGAAGTTATCGGCAACTGGCAGGAGCCATATGGTTGTCGCTTTATTGTATGAAATGCAAACGCCCTGTAATTGCTTTACTTTATCACTAAGCGGTAGCGATAGTCGTAGAAGCAATAGTTGGCGAGACGACAACGATGCTACAATGAAGATCAAGGTGTCGCGCCGGTGACGATGGTGATCATGACGGTGCTTTGGAGATGGAGATCACAAGCACAAGATGATGATGGCCATATCATATCACTTATATTGATTGCACGTGATGTTTATCCTTTATGCATCTTATCTTGCTTTGATTGACGGTAGCATTTTAAGATGATCTCTCACTAAAATTATCAAGAAGTGTTCTCCCTGAGTATGCACCGTTGCCAAAGTTCGTCGTGCCCAGACACCACGTGATGATCGGGTGTGATAAGCTCTACGTCCATCTACAACGGGTGCAAGATAGTTTTGCACATGCGGAATACTCAGGTTAAACTTGACGAGCCTAGCATATGCAGATATGGCCTCGGAACACGGAGACCGAAAGGTCGAGCGTGAATCATATAGTAGATATGATCAACATAGTGATGTTCACCATTGAAAACTACTCCATCTCACATGATGATCGGTTATGGTTTAGTTGATTTGGATCACGTGATCACTTAGATGACTAGAGAGATGTCTGTCTAAGTGGGAGTTCTTAAGTAATATGATTAATTGAACCTAAATTTATCATGAACTTAGTACCTGATAGTATTTTGCTTATCTATGTTTGTTTGTAGATAGATGGCTCGTGCTGTTGTTCCGTTGAATTTTAATGCGTTCCTTGAGAAAGCAAAGTTGAAAGATGATGGTAGCAATTACACGGACTGGGTCCGTAACCTGAGGATTATCCTCATTGCTGCACAGAAAAGTTACGTCCTGGAAGCACCGCTGGGTGCTAGGCCTGCTGCTGATGCAACTGACGACGTTAAGAACGTCTGGCAGAGCAAAGCTGATGACTACTCTATAGTTCAGTGTGCCATGCTTTACGGCTTAGAACCGGGTCTTCAACGACGTTTTGAACGTCATGGAGCATATGAGATGTTCCAGGAGTTGAAGTTAATATTTCAAGCAAATGCCCGGATTGAGAGATATGAAGTCTCCAATAAGTTCTACAGCTGCAAGATGGAGGAGAATAGTTCTGTTAGTGAGCATATACTCAAAATGTCTGGGTATAATAATCACTTGATTCAACTGGGAATTAATCTTCCGGATGATAGCGTCATTGACAGAATTCTCCAATCACTGCCACCAAGCTACAAGAGCTTTGTGATGAACTATAATATGCAAGGGATGAACAAGACTATTCCCGAGCTCTTCACAATGCTAAAAGCTGCGGAGGTAGAAATCAAGAAGGAGCATCAAGTGTTGATGGTCAACAAGACCACTAGTTTCAAGAAAAAGGGCAAAGGGAAGAAGAAGGGGAACTTCAAGAAGAACAGCAAGCAAGTTGCTGGTCAAGAGAAGAAACCCAAGTCTGGACCTAAGCCTGAAACTGAGTGCTTCTACTGCAAGCAGACTGGTCACTGGAAGCGGAACTGCCCCAAGTATTTGGCGGATAAGAAGGATGGCAAAGTGAACAAAGGTATATGTGATATACATGTTATTGATGTGTACCTAACTAGAGCTCGTAGTAGCACCTGGGTATTTGATACTGGTTCTGTTGCTAATATTTGCAACTTGAAACAGGGACTATGAAATAAGCGAGCACTAGCCAAGGACGAGGTGACGATGCGCGTGGGAAACGGTTCCAAAGTTGATGTGATCGCGGTCGGCACGCTACCTCTACATCTACCTTCGGGATTAGTTTTAGACCTGAATAATTGTTATTTGGTGCCAGCGTTGAGCATGAACATTATATCTGGATCTTGTTTGATGCGAGACGGTTATTCATTTAAATCAGAGAATAATGGTTGTTCTATTTATATGAGTAATATCTTTTATGGTCATGCACCCTTGAAGAGTGGTCTATTTTTATTAAATCTCGATAGTAGTGATACACATATTCATAGTGTTGAAACCAAAAGATGCAGAGTTAATAATGATAGTGCAACTTATTTGTGGCACTGCCGTTTGGGTCATATCAGTGTAAAGCGCATGAAGAAACTCCATACTGATGGACTTTTGGAATCACTTGATTATGAATCACTTGGTACTTGCGAATCGTGCCTTATGGGCAAGATGACTAAAACTCCGTTCTCCGGAACTATGGAGCGAGCAACTGATTTGTTGGAAATCATACATACTGATGTTTGTGGCTCAATGAATGTTGAGGCTCGCGGCGGGTATCGTTATTTTCTCACCTTCACTGATGATTTGAGCAGATATGGGTATATCTACTTGATGAAACACAAGTCTGAAACATTTGAAAAGTTCAAAGAATTTCAGAGTGAAGTGGAAAATCATCGTAACACAAAAATAAAGTTTCTACGATCTGATCGTGGAGGAGAATATTTGAGTTATGAGTTTGGCCTACACATGAAACAATGTGGAATAGTTTTGCAGCTCAAGCCACCTGGAACACCACAACGAAATGGTGTGTCCGAACATCGTAATCGTACTTTACTGGATATGGTGCGATCTATGATGTCTCTTACTGATTTACCACTATCATTTTGGGGTTATGCTTTAGAGACGGCCGCATTCACGTTAAATAGGGCACCATCAAAATCCGTTGAGACGACGCCTTATGAACTGTGGTTTGGCAAGAAACCAAAGTTGTTGTTTCTTAAAGTTTGGGGCTGCGATGCTTATGTAAAGAAACTTCAACCAGATAATCTCGAACCTAAATCGGAGAAATGTGTCTTCATAGGATACCCAAAAGAGACTATTGGGTACACCTTCTATCACAGACCCGAAGGCAAGACATTCGTTGCTAAGAATGGATCCTTTCTAGAGAAGGAGTTTCTCTCGAAAGAAGTGAGTGGGAGGAAAGTAGAACTTGATGAGATAACTGTATCTACTCCCTTATTGGAAAGTAGTTCATCACGAGAACCGGTTCCTGTGACAACTACACCAATTAGTGAGGAAGCAAATGATAATGATCATGAAACTTCAGATCAAGTTTCTACTGAACCTCGTAGGTCTACCAGAGTAAGATCCACACCAGAGTGGTACGGTAATCCTATTCTGGAAGTCATGTTACTTGACCATGATGAACCTACGAACTATGAGGAAGCGATGATGAGCCCGGATTCCGCAAAATGGCTAGAAGCCATGAAATCTAAGATGGGATCCATGTATGAAAACAAAGTATGGACTTTGGTTGACTTGCCCGATGATCGGCAAGCCATTGAGAATAAATGTATCTTTAAGAAGAAGACTGACGCTGATGGTAATATAACTGTCTATAAAGCTCGACTTGTTGCAAAAGGTTTTCGACAAGTTCAAGGGGTTGACTACGATGAGACTTTCTCACCCGTAGCGATGCTTAAGTCCGTCCGAATCATTTTAGCTATTGCTACATTTCATGATTATGAAATTTGGCAAATGGATGTCAAGACTGCATTCTTGAATGGATTTCTAGAAGAAGAGTTGTATATGATGCAGCCGGAAGGTTTTGTTGATCCAAAAGGTGCTGACAAAGTGTGCAAGCTCCAGCGTTCCATTTATGGACTGGTGCAAGAATCTCGGAGTTGGAATAAACGCTTTGATAGTGTGATCAAAGCATATGGTTTTATACAGACTTTTGGAGAAGCCTGTATTTACAAGAAAGTGAGTGGGAGCTCTGTAGCATTTCTAATTTTATATGTAGATGACATATTATTAATTGGAAATGATATAGAATTTCTGGATAGCATAAAAGGATACTTGAATAAAAGTTTTTCAATGAAAGACCTCGGTGAAGCTGCTTACATATTGGGCATCAAGATCTATAGAGATAGATCAAGACGCTTAATAGGACTTTCACAAAGCACATACCTTGACAAAATTTTGAAAAAGTTCAAAATGGATCAGGCAAAGAAAGGATTCTTGCCTGTGCTACAAGGTGTGAAGTTGAGTCAAACTCAACGCTCGACCACAGCAGAAGATAGAGAGAAAATGAAAAATGTTCCCTATGCTTCAGCCATAGGCTCTATCATGTATGCAATGCTGTGTACCAGACCTGATGTATGCTTAGCAATAAGCTTGGCAGGAAGGTACCAAAGTAATCCAGGAGTGGATCACTGGACAGCGGTCAAGAACATCCTGAAATACCAGAAAAGGACTAAGGATATGTTTCTCGTATATGGAGGTGACAAAGAGCTAGTCGTAAATGGTTACGTCGATGCAAGCTTTGACACTGATCCGGATGATTCTAAATCGCAAACCGGATACGTGTTTTTATTAAACGGTGGAGCTGTAAGTTGGTGCAGTTCTAAACAAAGCGTCGTAGCGGGATCTACATGTGAAGCGGAGTACATAGCTGCTTCGGAAGCAGCAAATGAAGGAGTCTGGATGAAGGAGTTCATTTCCGATCTAGGTGTCATATCTAGTGCATCGGGACCAATGAAGATCTTCTGTGACAATACTGGTGCAATTGCCTTGGCAAAGGAATCCAGATTTCACAAGAGGACCAAGCACATCAAGAGACGCTTCAATTCCATTCGGGACCAAGTCCAAGTGGGAGACATAGAGATTTGCAAGATACATACGGATCTGAATGTTGCAGACCCGTTGACTAAGCCTCTCTCACGAGCAAAACATGATCAGCACCAAGACTCCATGGGTGTTAGAATCATTACTATGTAATCTAGATTATTGACTCTAGTGCAGGTGGGAGACTGAAGGAAATATGCCCTAGAGGAAATAATAAAGTTATTATTTATCTCCTCATATCATGGTAAATGTTTATTATTCATGCTAGAATTGTATTAACGGAAACATGATACATGTGTGAATACATAGACAAACATAAAGTCACTAGTATGCCTCTACTTGACTAGCTCATTAATCAAAGATGGTTATGTTTCCTAACCATAGACATGTGTTGTCATTTGATTAATGGGATCACATCATTAGGAGAATGATGTGATTGACATGACCCATTCCGTTAGCCTAGCACTTGATCGTTTAGTATGTTGCTATTGCTTTCTTCATGACTTATACAAAGTTCCTGCAACTATGAGATTGTGCAACTCACGTTTACCGGAAGAACACTTTGTGTGCTACCAAACGTCACAACGTAACTGGGTGATTATAAAGGTGCTCTACAGGTGTTTCCGAAGGTGCATGTTGGGTTGGCATAATTCGAGATTAGGTTTTGTCACTCCGATTGTCGGAGAGGTATCTCTGGGCCCTCTCGGTAATACTCATCACCTAAGCCTTGCAAGCATTGTAACTAATGAGTTAGTTATAAGATGATGTGTTACAGAACGAGTAAAGAGACTTGCCGGTAACGAGATTGAACTAGGTATTGGATACCGACGATCAAATCTTGGGCAAGTAACATACCGATGACAAAGGGAACAACGTATGTTGTTATGCGGTTTGACCAATAAAGATCTTGTAGAATATGTAGGAACCAATATGGGCATCCAGGTTCCGCTATTGGTTATTGACCGAGAATAGTTCTAGGTCATGTCTACATAGTTCTCGAACCCGTAGGGTCCGCACGCTTAACGTTACGATGACAGTTTTATTATGAGTTTACAAGTTTTGATGTACCGAAGTTTGTTCGGAGTCCCGGATGTGATCACGGACATGACGAGGAGTCTCGAAATGGTCGAGACATAAAGATTGATATATTGGACGACTATATTCGGACATCGGAAGTGTTCCGGGTGATTTCGGAGAAAACCGGAGTGCCGGAGGGTTACCGGAACCCCCCCGGAGAGTTAATGGGCCACATGGGCCTTGGTGGGAAGAGAGAGGGGCGGCCAGGAAGGGCCGCGCGCCCCCTCTCCCTCTGGTCCGAATTGGACTAGGAGGGGGGGCGCCCCCCTCTTTCCTTCCCCTCCTCTCCCCCTTCCTTCCCCTCCTAGTAGGAGTAGGAAAGGAGGAGTCCTGCTCCTACTAGGAGGAGGACTCTTCCTCCTGGCGCGCCCAACAAGGGCCGGCCGGCCTCCCCCCTCCCTCCTTTATATACGAGGGCAGGGGGCACCCCAAAGACACACAAGTTGATCTACGGATCATTCCTTAGCCGTGTGCGGTGCCCCCCTCCACCATATTCCACCTCGGTCATATCGTCGCGGAGTTTAGGCGAAGCCCTGCGCCGGTAGAACATCATCATCGTCACCACGCCGTCGTGCTAACGGAACTCTTCCCCGAAGCTTTGCTGGATCGGAGCCCGTGGATCGTCATCGAGCTGAACGTGTGCTGAACTCGGAGGTGCCGTACGTTCGGTGCTTGGATCGGTCGGATCGTGAAGACGTACGACTACATCAACCGCGTTGTCATAACGCTTCCGCTTACGGTCTACGAGGGTACGTGGACGAACACTCTCCCCTCTCGTTGCTATGCCATCACCATGATCTTGCGTGTGCGTAGGAAATTTTTTGAAATTACTGCGTTCTCCAACACAGGGTACTGTCCGGCGACAGAGCTAAAGCATGCCCATCGTGACAGTACGGCACGCTCGGCTGTGGCTCGAATCCGTCAAGGATCAAGTCCCCGCGGATGTCAGCCGTGAAGTTCAAACTTCCAAATCTGACCTGACGGCCGGGGGCGTAGACTTCGATCTGCTCCAGCTGGCCAAGCGAATTGGCCCGCAGTGCGAAGCTGCCGAATACGAAGATCTGTCTGGGAAGGAAGGTCTCACCCTGGACTGCATCGTTGTTGATGATCGAAGAAGCCATCGAGCCTATCGGTGACGACACAGAGGAACTCTCAATGAAAGCACCAATGTCGGTGTCAAAACTGACGGATCTCGGGTAGGGGGTCCCGAACTGTGTGTCTAGGCGGATGGTAACAGGAGACGAGGGACACGATGTTTTTACCCAGGTTTGGGCCCTCTTGATGGAGGTAAAACCCTACGTCCTACTTGATTAATATTGATGATGTGGGTTACAAGAGTAGATCTACCACGAGATCAAGGAGGCTAAACCCTAGAAGCTAGCCTATGGTATGATTGTTGTTCGTCCTATGGACTAAAGCAATCCGGTTTATATAGACACCGGAGAGGGCTAGGGTTACACAGAGTCGGTTACAAAGGTAGGAGATCTACATATCCGTATCGCCAAGCTTGCCTTCCACGCCAAGGAAAGTCCCATCCGGACACGGGACGAAGTCTTCAATCTTGTATCTTCATAGTCTTGGAGTCCGGCCGATGATGATAGTTCGGCTATCCGGACACCCCCTAGTTCGGGACCCCCTACCCGAGATCCGCCGGTTTTGACACCGACACCGACCCTCATAGGGCGCACCCAAAGTGCGGAGTCCTACTAGGACTCCCTAGTCCTAGTAGGATTCTGCCTCCTACATGGAATAGGAAAAAGGGAAGGGAGAAGGAGAAGGAAGGAAGGGGGCTCCCCCTTTCCCTAGTCCAATTTGGACCAGTCCATGGTGAAGGGGCGTGACCACCCTTGAGGCCTTTCTCTCCTTTTCCGTATGGCCCATTAAGGCCCAATACGAATTCCCGTAACTCTCCGGTACTCCAAAAAATACCCGAATCACTCGGAACCTTTCTGATGTCCGAATATAGCCTTTCAATATATCGATCTTTATGTCTCGACCATTTCGAGACTCCTCGTCATGTCCCCGATCTCATCCAGGATTCCGAACAAACTTCGGTCATCAAATCACATAACTCATAATACAAATCATCACAGAACGTTAAGCGTGCGGACCCTACGGGTTCGAGAACTATGTAGACATGACCGAGACACGTCTCCGGTCAATAACCAATAGCGGAACCTGGATGCTCATATTGGCCCCTACATATTCTACAAAGATCTTTACCGGTCAAACCGCATAACAACATACGTCGTTCCCTTTGTCATCGGTATGTTATTTGCCCGAGATTCGATCGCCGGTATCACCATACCTAGTTCAATCTCGTTACCGGCAAGTCTCTTTACTCGTATCGTAATGCATCATCCCGCAACTAACTCATTAGTTACATTGCTTGCAAGGCTTATAGTGATGTGCATTACTGAGAGGGCCCAGAGATACCTCTCCGACAATCGGAGTGACAAATCCTAATCTCGATCTATGCCAACTCAATAAGTACCATCGAAGAAACCTATAGAGCACCTTTACAATCACTCAGTTACGTTATGACGTTTGGTAGCACACAAAGTGTTCCTCCGGTATTCAGGAGTTGCATAATCTCATAGTCATAGGAACATGTATAAGTCATGAAGAAAACATTAGCAATAAACTAAATGATCATAGTGCTAAGCTAACGGATGGGTCAAGTCATTCACATCATTCTCTAATGATGTGATCTCGTTCATCAAATGACAACTCTTGTCCATGTCTAGGAAACTTAACCATCTTTGATTAACGAGCTAGTCAAGTAGAGGCATACTAGTGACACTCTGTTTGTCTATGTATTCACACATGTACTAAGTTTCCGGTTAATACAATTCTAGCATGAATAATAAATATTTATCATGATGTAAGGAAATATATAAATAACAACTTTATTATTGCCTCTAGGACATATTTTCTTCAACCTGGACCTGGGAGCACTGAGGAGAAGCAGGGGCAGGCGACGACAGGGGTGGACGACGGAGGATTTCAAATCCCGGGGTGGAGGAAGACGACGATGGGGATACCGATTCAAAGTAGGGGCAGCGATGTAAAATCCATCATTTTTCACCTGGTCGGAAGGATATCTTCAGCGGCCTATATTTCGAAACGTAGGGAGTACATGCCACTGACATTACGCACAATAGAACCGCTAGTTGATGCATGGAGAATGTATCCTGTGCACCAAGCCAATTTGTGCACCCAATGCACTGGTGGATTCTGGGCCTTTAGATGAAAAAGAAATGGGCTAGATTATGGTCAAAAATTGGACTATGACTTTTTTTGCGGAGACAACCTTGTACTTTGTAGAAATTAACCCGCACTCCACAGCCCACACTCCCATCAGAAAATTGCATGTTTATTTTTTTGGCCCAAACACAAAATGATTCATATATTTTGAACCGAATGTTCGATTTCAGCTCCGTTTTGACCGTCATATTTTTCTTGACAAGATCTTTGAAATAAGATCAATGTTGAATATGTTTCCAACATTTTTTTTTGCTTTTTTGAAACTTGACTCAAAACTTGATGTACCAGAAGCATGTTGCACGCGAGACCCACGTGTGAGAGAGGCGGATGCTTCTCATAGACAAATTACAAAACTTGTATAAAAAAATTCAGTCAAGTTTTGAGTTAAGTTCCAAAAGGCAAAAAATATGAATTTTCAAAAATATACCTAATATTAATCTTGATTCAAAGATCTCGTCAAAACAAAGAAAGCAGTCAAAACGTTTCCAAAATCAGAAGATTCACTTAAAATATACTATCCCTTTTTTGTTTGAAGTAAAAAAATTGAACACACAGAGTTATTTAGAGGAGAGGGAGATGTGGGTCGATTTGATACAATAAAAGGACTATCTGCAATGGTTCAACAATCCACCTACCAACCTGATCATATCCCTTTGTTTTTCATTCAATGGCTCATATAGCAACGGAGCATTGGGTGCATGAATTGAGTCGGTGCACCTGATACGTTCTCTTGATGCATGGCTGAATCTCTAGTGTGGATATGTGATGGTACGCCTCATCAAATGATACGGTGATCCCGTACCATCTCAGGCGTTAGATCTGGACTATAAGGACAGGATTGATCAACCTCTTCTCCACTGGAAAATATGCATAGGGCACCCTGTGTTTTGCCGTAAATGAGCGACTACTGTATATCCCTTCGTCCTGTGCGCCTCGAACAGAATCCTGCTCAATTTCGTCGACAGAGTAGTCAGCGTACTCAAAGACCTCTTTCGCGGGGCCCACCGATCTCACGGTCTGTCTTCTCCCCTCCACATCTCCAAAGTCTCTTCCAACCATGGCTATCGCCGCCGCTTCGCCGCCGCCGACCGCCACCGAGGACAACGTCCGCCTCCTTCTCCCTGGATTCCTCTCCCCCGAGACCTGCAAGGTAGTATATCACACGCTCCTCCCCCTAAACCATCCTCCTCCGAGCCCTAAACTCCAGCTTGTTGCGGTCCGAATCGACCGTCTCATACGGTGGCCACCGTGTCCAGGAGCTGGAGTTCGTGCACCGGAGCTGCGGGACGGCGGGGTACCGGCCTTCGGTGGTGTCTACATCGCTGCCGCATCTGGCTGCCACCGGCTGCGGCCACCTACTCCTCCCCTTCGTGCCCATCCGCGAGCGACTCCGCGACGCCGTCGAGTCCTTCTTCTCCTGCCACTTCGACCTCTTCGTCGAGTTCACCGGACTCGTCAGGTGTTGAACAGTCGCATCACCTTTTTCATGCCATTCTGTCTGGTCGGTCCTAGTAGTTTCACATTGGTATCAGCATGTCTCCTTGGAGCAAATCAATTTTACATATATGCTTATAGTACCCTCATATAAGCACCTTGCATTGTACCTGCCCTCATGATTCCACTAACTTTATACGGATGCATAAACCTTATAAAAAATGTTGTCACCCTATTAATGGTGCGCATAAACCTTGAAGGTAGTTTATGTAGGACCTGACATAACGTGACACACTAATGCTCTCCTTATTAAAAACCTCTGTATTTGGCGTGCAGTTGGTGCAAGGGTTCTTCTATTGGATGGCACAGTGACGACAACAAACCTTATCTTAGGCAAAGAGCCTTCACTGTGAGGACCAATCTGATTTGGGGAATTCAGTCAGTTTGCATGGTTTCTCTTTGTATCTCGAGTTTTTAATTCCGAGACAGTGACATCACACAGTTCTTAGTGCTTAACTGTCATTTTGGTTGATTTAGTTCCCATTTGCCTACTTGTTGGCGAATAAGCAAGGAAAATGTTGTCAAGTATTGCTGTAAAACAAAAACATGCCATTATGTATCCTGCTTTGCATTAATAGACTGCTGCAAATACTTGCCAATTTCATGAACAATGTAAGAAATGATCCCATGAAACTATGAGTTTGTTAAGAACCAACACACATTGAAAATTTTCTTCGCTCTGTGTATTATCATTGTGATATTGAAGCCATTCATAACATGGAGAGGTTTTCTTAGTTCTGCTATGATGACCACTTATAAGTTTTTGCCCACACTGATCACTTGCTTTTCTGCTTCTTTTAGAGGTGATCTTTCTCATGCTGACTTTATTTCCCTCTTCTGGATTCAATTAAAAAGGCTGTGTGCTACTTGAACAATCATGGAAAGGACTTTAAGGGTGGACTGTTGAAGTTTCAGGATGGTGAACCCTCCACTGTTATTCCAGTTGCTGGTGTAAGCAGCACACACTACATGCATTTTTTTCAGAATCATTGATGTGGATATTATCTTCCACCGGCTTAAATATATTGGATAATTTCTTTCATTTTATGACAATTAATATTGTTTTCAGGATGCTGTCATCTACACTGCTGATAATCGTAATGTCCATTGTGTAGATGAGGTACGTTTCTGTTTTCTGTGTGGATCAGTTTTTTTTGCTGTAGTATATGCACGCCTATCCTCCTTCACTAATGTTGGTTATCATATTTTGTGCCATTATTTAGATACAATAAAAGTTCTCTATTATTTTTATTGTTTTCTATTTATGAAACAAATGGGGAAAATGTGTTAAAGTCAGCTGTAGCAACGGTTGATTGCGAACTAATTGTTTCATGGTCAAATATTTTCTCTTTTTCCCTTGCATAGGCTTTGCAAAACTCAATTCATCGGCAGCCTTTGTTTTTTCCTCAAGATATTGTCAGTCTTTTGACGTTTTACACGAGAACTTTTCTTTTTATCAACAAACTATAGCAAATCTTTTACAGGTAACTGAGGGTGAAAGGCTCACACTTACTCTTTGGTTCACTAGAGATAGTTCTTTTGATGAGGATCCAAAGCTCCTTAGTTTTCTATCCCAAACATCACTGAGCTATGAGCCAGCTGATCAGAACTCTTATATTCCTTTGCCAGCCTCAGATAACATGTACTGGTTTTCCTACGATCAGTCTGGCTTTGACATACGATGTGCTAGAATACACATTCTTGGGTTTAGTTTTCGTGCAAGCAGCGATGAAGACAGTAAGAGTACATCTGGTGCACCAGCTGATGACCCCATAGAGTTGCTTGGGAAGCCACTGCGAATTGGGAGGGCAGATGATGTCTTTGGGAAGATATTTGCCAACAGCTTGCACGCTCTTCAGGTAACCGCATTCTGCATACTTTCCTTTTTGAGTGGATTTAATTCTGCAGTCAGATTAAGTGCAATAGGATCATGTGCATATATTCTTTTAAAACAAGATATGCCAGCAGTGAGGAGCGGATAGTTTCTATAAAGAAGCTTTGTCTCATTGCCGCTGATAAATGATAATTTGGTTTGTTATAACATACTTATTGGTGAATGCCCAACAGTCCCTTGCTGAAGTTACATGTCAAGAGTAGGTGAAACCAATCTTCTTGGCAATCCATGTTACAAGGGCACAAAAAAGTCAATTCAACAAATAAATCAGGGGCTGTTTGGTTGCTGCCCACGTTCGCCCTGCCATGTCACGGGCTGACCAAAAAATTGGCGACCGATCCGCGCGCCCTGGTTTTCGCCAACAAATTGGCATGAAATCAGTTGTAGGGAGGGCGGACGGACTGGGCGTGCCAAAAATAGGAGCTGATCCAAACGGACGCCCACGTCTCAGTCAACGCCAACGTTTTGGCTTGGCAGTTGAGGGCAGAGAACCAAACAGTCCCTCATTCTTTCTCAACATTGCTTTGGTATTTAGTTTCCTCTATAGTAGAATCTGTCAGAATTTGTACTATGTTGCAACCTGTATTTATTATTCCATGCCCAACTGAATCATGGCAAAATTCAGTGCATCCTGTAACTAGTGTGTATGCCTTTGAAGCATTTTAAGTCATTAGTGCCCCAAATGCAAGATAAACAGTCTATGTTACTATGCAAACTAACTTGGTCAAGAATGTTTCGCAGCCCGTCTGACTGCTCAGATGATATTTCAGAAAGTGGATGATAGTAAAGTACTCCCTCCGTAAAGAAATATAAGAGTGTTTAGAACACTACTCTAGTGATCTAAACGCTCTTATATTTCTTTACAGAGGGAGTACTGAAGTTCCAAGAAATAGTCTACTTCTACAGAGTTTTGGGACTAGTTGATTTCCTGTTGTAAATCAGTAAACCTAATGAAAATCTTCTTCTAAAGCTGAGTTTAGTCATATGCAATTCTGGAATATTTATTTTTCCATCTCATGCATGTAGAAGACCGGTCAGAATCTTGAAAAGATCCAAATGCTTAAGAACATTGCTGCCAAAAGACCCTTTTAAACTAATTCCTAATAGGGCTGTTTTATCATAGTATATGTGCCAAAGAAACTTAACCCAAGGGATGCCAAAACTGCTGAAGAATTTGTGAAGAAATTTTTATCAAGTGCATCATATTATCCCTTTTAAGATTGTTGAATGCTTTTTTCTGGCCACTATTTTCCTGCAAGTTTATCGTGCCATTACTCCAACGTCACCGTGGATTGTAGAACTTGATTTTAAAGTATCAGTTTATTGCTCAGTAAATGTGCTTGTTGACACCGATCATGAACAATTTTTTTTGTACAAACGACAGTTTTTTTACCTACATCTTTCAACTAGGTTACATCTGACATCTTTTCTGTTAATTGAGTTGCATTCATTTCAAATTTCTTAATTAGGTGGTGCAATTTTACTACTGGAAAGCACCTGAACTGGCAGCAAGGAGAAACCAGACTACTGGTGGTTCAGAAACAGTTTGCTACCCTACTATACAAGTACAGCAATCAAGTGGAATGGAACTTCCATTACCGTGTAACCATGGACTTGCACAGACCATATTTGGATCATATAGCAATGTGGATTCTGTTATTGAATGGGATGATGTTGTGTTAGCACTTGCTATGTGGGAGAATTATTCAGAAGAATTGAAGAGAAAGTTGTCGATATTCTTGCCAAATTGGCTGTCCAATGGAACCATTTTTGTTTTAGATCCCTCCGAGCCTACCCAGGTATGTGGTGAAGGGAACTAAACACTGCCCTTATAAAAATGAAAATCATACTAGTAACATAACAATGATGTTAGGTAGCATTACGTCTGACATGGCCGTGGAGAGTTTTGAATTTAACTGTTGCTCATTGGGGTAATCTCTCTAAGATGGATTCACTGGTGTTAAAACATTATGGAAAACCGTTCCTTGATATATGTATTTTAGACAGCTTTCATGTGGCTTAATATAGACCTATTCTGTTTTATAGAACGTTCTATCTGCTGTTAGCCTGTTACCTCTCAAGCTGGTTACCATTTTCTTGGTTGCCGAGTTTTGCCAGAGAGGTACTTTTAGTTTGCATGTCTGAAGTGATATTTTCTTGGCAACATTTTCCGAGTTTTTGCCACAAAATTATTCTGGTACTTGTAATTTGCATGCCTGAAGTAGTATTTTCTTGGCAACTTTTTCTGTCATGAAACACTTGAAAATGCAGTTAGGGGCCTCTGCAATCTGAGTGCCCAAACTTAATGCATGACCTGTTAAGGGGATCTCTCTGATGGTCTGAAACATTGTGGTAGACCGTAGACCATTCATTGGTTAATTTAAACTTGTTTCATTGGTTCTTGAAAATTTGAAATATCAGCTCATCAGATCCCCATGCATTCTCTCTTCCACACACAAACCGTGCCCTTTATTTGTGAAAGAAAGCTGAAGAAAATAGTCTTTGCACTGTTGTTGAATCCTGATACCAATATGCAAAGGTCACCGTCAGATACTAGAGTTCATTTAATTTTTTGAGTGCTGGGTACAATATTAGAGTTTATGCATATTTCTCTAAATGCACATCACATCACTAGATCCCTGTGACTTATGTATGCATCAGAAGTTCAGAACCAATGGACACCATGCTGAGCATCTCTGCTCCTTTATTGCAGACAATTCACAACCAGTTCAATATTTCTTCAGCGCTGAACCACACACCATACTAAATACCAATCTATTACCTTTACCACTGTTACCACAGTGGCACATTCAATTTTTTTCACAAATAGCACTACCAAACTAATTCTCCTGCCATGATCTGCATCTCCCTCATTCTGCAGTGACATAGATGGAGGGCTGGAAGTAGTTTGTTTTGCGCGAGCTCCACTTGTACAAGACTTTCCCAGAAACATCATAAAAGATGAAGTCAGCTTGGTCCTGGTTTAGCTGGAGGGACATGAACCCTTGCCCATCATAAAAGAATTGGAGCTTATCATCATTTGGCTGGTAGACTCCCCTCCATGCTTTTGAACCGCCTCCGCTAGTGAAGTATTGGATTGGACTGGTACAACAGAAGCCCGCGTGTTAAGGTTAGACAACTTCAACAAGTGTGAATTTAATGCCTT
This sequence comes from Triticum dicoccoides, assembly GCF_002162155.2. Classification (NCBI taxonomy): domain Eukaryota; kingdom Viridiplantae; phylum Streptophyta; class Magnoliopsida; order Poales; family Poaceae; genus Triticum; species Triticum dicoccoides. Next base: position 491,959,021 of record NC_041387.1, read on the forward strand.
ACTGCTCTGTTCTAAAAAGAACAATGTTTATCAAACGACGTTAACCTGTCTCTGCTGCTAATGTGTTCCAAGCAGTGGTCATGCCCATTGATGTAGAAGTCGATGCCGTTAACCTGGAAGGGCATGAAAGTGTCATAAAATGATTCTTTTTCTGGGCTTTTTAAAACTAATAATGAGGCTAGTTATGATTTACCTCGAGGACTGGAAGAAGCAATTGCAGGAGCTCCTCGGTGTCCCCATGGTCACTGACACTCCTCATGGTATGATGCCCAACAGCAATCTTCCATTTTGCAGTTGATTTCTTCATTGCCTCGTCCAAATCCTAGATTGTAGAATTTACGGAAAAGGAGTGTGTATTTATTTTGCTTTGTAACTAACATGGATGAGAATATTTATTTGACGTGTGCACCTTCAGCAGATTAGCTATGTAGTTTTCTCGAGGCGCCACTCCTCTCCAGTCGTAGTGACTGTCTTTAGGGTGAGTCCAGTACTTGAGTTGGAATGGAGTGGTGTCGATGAAGAAGAACTCCACCATCTCTGAGAGAACAGGGATGAATGATAGTCAAGCCTTATGCCGTTTTTACAAGTATATCATCTTTTTGAAAAAGAAAATCTGAAATGAACAAATATAAATCTTTTTCTCGGTTCAAATAAATATGACCATGTACCTGCATTGACAACAAATGATCTCATGCAAACGAATCGCTCATCGAGCTTGCGCAGGACTGGGTCAAGCTGTGCTACCGCATCGCCCCGGTAGTCATGGTTTCCAAGAACTGGAAGGAACAAAAAGCCTTAGTAGCAAGCTAGTGATGAGCAGGTGAAAAAGCACCGAAAACCTTCCCATTTCTCCCTGAAAAAAGAGGGAGATGATAAATTACTGAAGCTTACCGAGGTACCACGGCTTCTGCAAGCTCTTGGCGGTGTAGATATTGGTGAAGGATTCTTCAAACTGCTGGTCATGGACGCCTGTCAGGCCGTTCTCGTAGAAGTTGTCGCCGGTGGAGACCACGAAGTCGATGTCCAGCTTCTCCCCGACCTTCCCCATCTGCACCAGCAAAGAAGAATCCCCATGAGGCCATGACTCAGCAGCAGCTCTGCCCGCCAAACTCGGAGACGCACGCGCCAAGGAGGCAGAAGATCAAGTCGACCCCTTCCAATCCAATAAATAATAACCGAAATGCCAAGTGGACCAACCACCAGGCGGTTTTCATTCCCCATCCATCCAATCGCAACGACCCTACCGCGGTGCGCGGTTACGAGCTCAAGTCGTAGTACGATCCTACTGGCGAACCAAGAGGAAGAGGAGATCGGGCCAAGGATCATCGCGTACCTGCTCCGCGACCCTGGATTGGTTGTAGGTGCCCTTGCGGCCCCAGTCCCCGATGACGAGCAGGCTGAGCGACCCGTCGTTCTTGGCCGGGTGCTCTACCAGCGGGAGCTCCGCGGCGGCCGGCGCGGACCGGAGCGCCGCCACGGCCAGGACGGCGAGCACCACGGCCATGGAACTCCTCGCCATGGTTGATGGCCGGACTGACGGGGACGGCGGCAGTGTGGTTAAGAAAGGTGTAGCCAGAAAGCGATGGCCAGTGTGCGCGCGGATATATAGCGGCCACGCCCACACACACGCACGATCAAGGCGAGGAGGAGGGACACCACGGCAAGTTACCACTGCTCACTGGGAATCTGGGATGGTTAAGAAAGCGATGGACAGTGTGTGCGAGACGCCGATTAGGTGCCTTGCAAGCGTAATAATCGCAACGAAAAAAGGAGGTGGGCGAGGAGAGCAGGGAAGGAAGGATGCGAGATCGTGAAGCCGGTGAAGGTGCATGTCACTGTCTGCCAGCCCAGTTGGCGCGTGGCCAGCCTTTCTTTTCTGTTTGGGCCTTTGGGGCTTTCTGCTTACTTTTGTGCTACTTGTGGCGCTTGAGACGTCCAGGATCATCTTGGTTTTTTGGTTTAGTGCTAATCTACAGCAACGCGATAACGCATCCATGTCATCCTTCCATGTGTCACGCATTGTTATTGGAGAGATTCGCGCAGCTAGTTGCACGGGTGGTGATGACTGATCCGATCGCTCATGACTTGGATGAGTTTTTCGCCCACGTAAACCACGATGAGCTATCGTATAAGGTTCAAGTTTGAGAATCTGAAAGCAGAAACCATGTTACGTACGGGCCAATCCGTTCCATGGATCTCCGGTGCAGTTTTACGAACTCTTTTCTCACTGACGCCAAGCTTGGTCCACCATGTGCGAGCATTATTGTAGGGCTAGTACTACAGGTCCATGTAATCATGCTGCCCTGTTGAGCGCGTGACGAGGCTGAGGCTCGCTAGTACTACATCGATCGCGGCGTTTTCTTGGACAGGACAGAGCTCGCAGCTCAGTCAGGTAAGAACTGGCCAGGGAAGTGAACTGAACCGTCTCGCTCCCCTCGTGTCCACGTACCTTTCTTGTACGAGTTAGGGCATGTATAATAGTGCTATCTTAGTAGTGCCACATACAATAAATGTTGAGGCTAATTCCCCTGCAGCAAGATAGGCGGCAACAGTGGTGGATGAGCAGGCACAAGCAGATCAGCAAAGCGGATAAGAAGGGCTTTGATTCTTTCGTGATGTTGATTTGCTGGACGTTATGGAAGCAAAGGAACGCTAGGGTATTCCAGTCAGGTGTGATTGCGATGAGTATGCTATGGTTGATCTTATTTTTCAAGAGCTGCACCTAGGGGTGCTAGCTGGAGTGGCAGGTTTCTAACGTTTTTGCGAGTAGTCCGCTTAGAATAGTGGAGTGGTAGGGTGGATCTCGGGGTTGTGGTGATCTACCATGTAAACTCTTGTACATATTATTCTCTTTTCTATAAAGCTAAGGTACGACATCTCTCTCTAGCCGGATAGAAAAACGTCTCGCCCGAGCCGCTCTCGCGGGCGGCAGGGCGAACCCTAGACGCCGCCAGGCCACCCCTCTCCCTCACCTCCTCTCCTCCTCGCCGCCGCCGGAGGGCGCCGCCGGGCGAAGCCCGGTCGGCGTCGGCGGCGGCGGGGTCTCCTGGCCCCCCTCCCCTGTTGCTCGCGGCGCGGGCGCGACAGCTTGGCAGGGACGCGGGGCGGCGCGGCGGCGACTCGGGCGGCCGTGCTGGTGGCGCGGCCTGCCGGTGGAGCGGCGGCGGCTGCGCGGATGGATGGGCGGCTCGCGAGGCGGAGATGGCGAGGCGGGCGTTGTCGATCCACTAGTAGAAAAACACCTATTAGTCCCGGTTCGTAAGGGCCTTTAGTCCCGGTTCATGAACCGGAAATAATGGATCGTTACTAATACCTCCACCCATTAGTCCTGGTTCAAACACGAACAGGGACCAATGTGCCTCCATGTGCCTGTGCGCCGAGCCCAGTCAGGGGGGCCTTTGGTCCCGATTGGTGGCACCAACCGGGACCAAAAGTCCATGTTTTTTTATTTAGAAAAGTGGCTGCTTTAGGGGTTTTGGGGGTTATTTTTAGGTTGTTATTAGCTAGCTAATAGAGAGAAGTATCCTCTCTTATATCTTCGTCCTTGGTTTACCAACGCTGCTGCTATATATGTTCATTTCACCCGCTGATATAATAACTCATGCATGCTCGCATCATACATCATCATATATAATAACAAGCTAGTCCTGCTACTAATCATGCATCATCATACAACTTCTACTCGTTATTAATAATAAGTCATACGATCATCATCCTCATAGTCATCGAACCCAACCCTACATAATTGTTCTTAGCACATGATCATCAGTATTAGGTAGGACCTAAACACCCTTAAGGTAAAATAGCATAAAACAATATAGACCCCGACTCTCCATTATGAAGAATGGCAATCATCCTATCTCCAATTCTTGCCCTTCGCTGCTTTTTGCTTCCAAGAAGCTCCTTATGATTGTCCATACATTTTTTCCATTCTTTGATTGTCATGTCTCCACTTCTTTTAGAAACCCGGTATGGACAGTTGAGATTTGTAAGAAGACCTAGTTGTATGTTCAAAACATGAAGGGTACCGTGCGTATACATCAGATGAGGCACACAATCATTCGGGATTATCTGTTGAAAAATATAGTAATAACTTTGTAGTTAGCAATGATGTACTAGTTTTAGAAGTGTGCAAAAAGATGCACGAATGTCGTACAGTAAAAAATCTTACCAGGGTATCTCCATGGTAGTTACCGTAGTTCAACACGTGCACTAGTGGCACGTATTGACCATAATGTTGAGGAGTTTAATTGTAGATATTGTAATTCTCAAGATCAGTACAAAATGCGACCAGATGATTTTTCTCCTGATAAGTTAATTCGGAGCCTTCGGTGTAGTAGGTTCTGTCTACCATCTTCCGCACATTCTTTGAAGAATGAAAATAAGCTGTCAATGGAAATAAGTTGTCAACTATTTTGAAATAAATAATATAAATTACTTAATAACTATGTTAAGCTCACATGGGGGAAGAATTGGAGGTGTATCCACAAGGACGCAAATCGAAGGTCTCTCTTGCTCGATTGTAGGATCACCAAGATCCATGGTGACAAGCATACCCTCATCAAAACCATATATCTTGCAAAGTGCTTCCCAATTTTTGCAACCAAAATGGGTTACACTCTGAGCATTGTACAGCTTTACTTGAAAATCCACACCATGATGGGTACTTAGGATAATTTTTTTGGTTTCCATACTTTCATGATCTTCAAAACCCATCCTCTCCAAGACATAGCGTCTTGCAAAGCATGGGATAAGCTAGTCGAATTGGAAAAGATGAAAAATACACGTTAAAATAGTTGAAGTCGTGCTTAATTACGAAAAAAACTATTGTCGTTGTTGCGTACCGTATGAACATCGAAGGTCTCCTCGAGCTTAATGCTGAAGCGCCGATCTTCGTCCAGCTCAATGAACCTGTCGCACATACCTCGGTCGTCGTGGCACCAGTCGCACTCCTGATGAAGTCATGTACCTAGGGTAGGGTCATGAACCTATCTAGGATACCCTACCCAAGGACATCCTTAGAAGAAGCTACCTTCCAGTCGACCAAGAGGGACTCCACTCGACGAACTCAAGGACACTCGACGATGAAGATAGCCACTCGACCATGAAGCTAATCACTCGACAACCAGGAGACCTAAAGTCACTCAGCACGCGACGGTCTGTCATTAAGTAGCTTTAATAGTCTTCATGGTCCTTTATGTGGGCGTTACCAGTAACTTCCTGTCTTAATGTACTTTAAACCCTGCATAACTGAGGGCCGGAGGGGTCTGGCGAACTCTATATAAGCCACCCCCCTCCTCAGTGTAAAGGGTTCGCACCCCTGTAACTCATACGCACATAATCCAGTCGACCGCCTCCGGGCTTCGAGACGTAGGGCTGTTACTTCCTCCGAGAAGGGCCTGAACTCGTAAATCCCTTGCGTATACAACTACTCCATAGCTAGGATCTTGCCTCTCCATACCTACCCCCATTCTACTGTCAGACTTAGAACCACGACAGTTGGCGCCCACCGTGGGGCAGGTGTCTTAGCGACTTTTTGGAGAAGTTGCAATTTGCCCGATTGCCTTCATCATGGTTTCTGGCGGAGTTCTGGTCGAGGGTCGCGAGATCCGTCTCGGTGCGCTCGCTTTCATCGCCGACGACTCCGCTTGGCTCCAGGAGGCACCACTCGACATCGACGCGCTCCCCGTCCGCGGTGCGACGCATTTTCGGGCGTGTGTCCGTGGCGTCCTGCTACGGCAGCCGTCGACCCCATACTGGTCGACTCCTGTGCCGTCCTCCCTCCCTGTCTCCTGCCAGCGCAAGCGCTCCAGTCGGTCGAGACTTCAGCGGTGGGTGAGACACGCAGTGGCTCGCCAATCGGCCACCACCCAAGTCGCGGCAATTGAGCCCGACGAGTCTCTCTATGGCCTGTTCGATCTGTCGACCGGCTCCGTAGAGACTGCATCCGAGTGCGACAGCAGTGATCCAGCGGCGGAAGTCCTGATGGTCAATGGGCCCCGTAGCCCTCCCGGCTTCCCCCGCATCGACGGGATGGACGATGGAGGCGACCCCGCTCAGGCCCACGAGGAATATCAACCCGAACCACTCACTTCTTAGCAAAGAGAAGATCTTCGCCGCCGGAACATGGATGCCCTGCATACTCCTATCACGGGAGAAACTCCCGAGGCTCGTGCCTTGGAAGAGGCGCATTTGGCCAACTTGGCTGAACGCACTCGACTGGAGAACCTCCAGCAAGCACTCGACGAGCGTGCGCGGCAACGAGTACCCGACTCCAGTCGCCGTCAGCTCTTTCCGCAACCGACTCAGGTATATCGAACCCCGATTCAGAATTTAGCAGCTGCAGCCCGTATAGCAGAGTCAATTCAGCCCTCTCAGTCGGAGGCTGGCAGAGGCTTGATGCAGATCAAGGATTTGCTCCGAGCAGCAGGAGATCAGAATTCAGCTGTGTCACAGTCGCGCAACAGGATTCACAGTCGATCCGTCGCTGCGAATACAGTTCAGTCGGCTCATAGCCCAAGGTCGCCTCCGAGGCGCGTGGGACGTGAAGGCCGACGGGACCAGTATGATGACCGATTTGATCATGATGATAGACGTCGAGTGCCCACTCCTCCCCCGAGAGGTGGGTCTAACGCCCATCGGCAACAAGATGACAGGCGCCAGCTCAGTGTTGGGCGGAGAGCTCCGGTCGACCCCAGGGAACCAGGCTTTGACGCGAGATCCATCATCGTGCAAGGTTTGGTCGATCAGAATAGAGCTCATAGAGGTGGCCATGACAGAGATGCGCCCACTAGCAGCCGAGTCCATGTTTCAGGTCCAGAATGCTTTAGCAGAGCCATCAGAGCCGCAGTGATACCCCCCAACTTCAGGTTGGCAACTGGAGTAAGTAAGTTCACCGGAGAGTCCAAGCCCAAAACTTGGCTTGAAGACTACCGAGTGGCGGTTCAGATTGGCGGTGGTAATGATGAGGTGGCCATGAAGCATTTGCCACTCATGTTAGAGGGTTCAGCCAGGGCATGGTTGAATCAGTTAGCTCCTAGCAGCATTTACACTTGGGAAGATCTTTCCCGAGTGTTCCTCAGGACGTTCGAGGGAACTTGCAAGCGACCGACCGGATTGGCAGAACTGCAAGTCTGCGTACAAAAGTCGAATGAAACACTGAGAGATTACATCCAGAGATGGATCACTTTGCATCATACCGTGGAGAATGTGTCTGACCATCAAACGGTCTGTGCCTTCAAGGATGGTGTCAAGAACAGAGACTTGAGCCTGAAGTTTGGTCGAACCGGGGATATGACCCTGAGTCGAATGATGGAGATTGCCACCAAATACGCTAACGGTGAAGAAGAGGACAGGCTCCGGAGTGGCAAGTATAAGCCGAGTCAGTCGGAAAAAGGAAACTCCAATCGGAAGCAGAAGCAGAAGGCCGAGCCAGCTGCTCCTGGAGAGGCTCTGGCCGTGACTCAGGGCAAATTCAAAGGGAAGCCCAAAGGATCTTGGAACCCCAAGAAGGTAAAGGATAAGGAAGGAAATGACGTGATGGATCTGCCTTGTCACATCCACACGAAGAAAGACGAAGAGGGTAACTTCATCTACCCGAAACATACCACTCGCCAGTGCCGGCTCTTAATCCAATAGTTTCAAGGAAAACAGCCCAAGGACAAAGAGAAGGAGTCGGACAAGGCCGAGGACAAGGAGGACAGTGATGGAGGGTACCGTCATGTCAATTCCACCCTGATGATTTTTGCTGATGTAGAGAGCAAAAGTCGACTGAAAGTGATCAACCGTGAGGTAAATATGGTTGCCCCGGCGACACCAAGCTATCTGAGATGGTCACAAACTCCCATTAGTTCTACCAGTCCGATCACCCGACTCACATTGCCACCCCTGGGAGGCAAGCGTTGGTGGTCGACCCAGTCGTCGAAGGCACTCGACTGATGAAGGTATTGATGGATGGCGGCAGTGGGTTGAATATATTATATGTAGAGACACTAAAGGGAATGGGCATTCCGATGTCCAGGCTCAGCTCCAGCAACATGAGTTTTCACGGAGTCATTCCTGGAAAGAAGGCTGAGTCACTCGGCCAAATAGCTCTAGATGTAGTGTTCGACGACTCGAAGCATTTCCGCAAAGAGAAGCTGACATTTGAAGTCGTGGATTTCCAGAGCGCTTACCACACTATTTTGGGGAGACCAGCTTATGCCCGGTTCATGGCTCGACCATGTTATGTGTACCTCAAATTAAAGATGCCTGGCCCCAAAGGTGTGATCACTGGCAACCGGAAGAAGGCAGAAGAGTGTTTCCAGAAAGGCTCGAAGATTGCGGATGCCCAGATAACAGTGGTAGAGCTGGAGGGATACAAGAAAAATGCAAATCCGAGTGATTTGTTGCGGGCCAAGAAGCCCGCCACAGAGTTAGCGTTCTAGTCGTCTGGGAAGACGAAGCCAGTTCATATCCACCCGACTGACCCCAACCCAGCTCCGACCCATATTTCCACAACACTCGACTCTAAATAGGAATAAGCGCTCATCCAGTTCCTCCGTGAGAACTGGGACATCTTTGCATGGAAGCCAGCTGACATGCCGGGTGTTCCCAGGGGGCTGGCTGAGCATCGCCTTAGAGTCGACTCAAAAGCGAAACCTGTCAAAGAACATCTTCGACGGTCCGTCGTTCAGAAGAAAAAAGCCATTGGCGAGGAGGTGGCTCGACTCCTTGCAGCAGAGTTTATCCGAGAGATATACCACTCCGAGTGGCTCGCCAATGTCGTCATGGTCCCCAAGAAGGACAACTCACTTCGCATGTGCATTGATTTCAAACATATCAATCGGGCCTGCCCGAAAGACCATTTTCCTCTCCCTCGCATCGACCAAATCGTCGACTCGACTGCGGGATGCGAGAGATTGTCTTTTTTAGATGCCTATTCCGGGTACCATCAGATCCGTCTGTATGGACCTGACGAGATCAAAACAGCTTTCATCACTCCATTCGGGTGCTTCTGCTATATCACCATGCCATTCGGTCTCAAGAATGCCGGAGCCACGTTCATGAGGATGATTCAAAAGTGTTTACTCACCCAAATCAGTCGGAATGTGGAAGCGTACATGGATGATATCATGGTCAAGTCACGAAAGGGTTCCGACCTGTTGACTGACCTCGCTGAAACATTTGCCAATCTCAGGAGGTGTGATATCAAGCTTAATCCATCAAAGTGCACATTCGGAGTACCTGGCAGAAAGTTACTCGGTTTTCTCGTTTCAGAACGAGGAATCGATGCTAACCCAGAAAAAGTTGGCACCATACTCCGAATGAAACGCCCTGTGCGTGCGCACGATGTCCAGAAGCTTACTGGATGCTTGGCCGCGTTAAGTCGATTCATCTCTCGCCTTGGTGAAAAGGCATTACCTCTTTACCGACTGATGAAGAAGGCAGACAAGTTCGAGTGGACTCCAGAAGCTGATGCAGCATTTGCCGAGCTAAAAGCTCTGCTCTCCACCCAGCCGGTGCTTGCTGCTCCAATCAGCAAAGAGCCTCTGTTGCTTTACATTGCAGCCACAGGACAGGTTGTCAGTACAATACTTACGGTCGAGCGGGAAGAAGAAGGGAAAACCTTCAAAGTTCAGCGCCCAGTGTATTATCTCTCTGAAGTTTTGACTCCATCAAAGCAAAGATATCCTCATTATCAGAAGCTCGCATATGGGATCTACATGACCATGAAGAAGGTTTCTCATTATTTCTCTGATCATGACATTACAGTCGTCAGCGACGCACCATTGTCAGAGATTCTGCACAACAGAGATGCAACTGGTCGAGTGGCTAAATGGGCGATTGAACTCCTTCCCCTTGATATCAAATTTGAGGCAAAGAAAGCCATTAAGTCCCAGGCTATAGCAGATTTCCTTGCCGAGTGGATTGAACAACAACGGCCGACTCAAGTTCACTCGGAGCATTGGACCATGTTCTTTGATGGCTCGAAGATGTTAAATGGTTCCGGTGCTGGGGTGGTTTTGGTTTCCCCCCGAGGAGATAAGCTCAGATATGTGCTCCAGATCCACTTTGATTCCTCCAATAATGAAGCAGAATATGAAGCACTTTTGTATGGGTTGCGCATGGCCATTTCACTCGGCGTCCGTCGCCTTATGGTTTATGGCGACTCAGATATGGTGGTCAATCAGGTGATGAAGGAGTGTGACGTTAGAAGCCCAGCCATGACTGGATACTGCAATGTAGTGAGGAAGCTTGAAAAGAAATTCGAAGGGTTAGAGCTCCACCATATACCCCGACTGAAAAATCAAGCGGTTGATGATTTGGCGAAGATAGGGTCTAAGAGAGAAGCCATTCCCAGTGATGTGTTCTTGGAGCATATCCATACTCCATCAGTCACAGAAGATCCTTTTACCGAAGAAGCTCCGCAGCCTAAGAGTGCCACAGATCTGACTGAAGTTGAAATTCCAGCGGTGGTCGACCTGATCATGGAAGCATTGGTGATCACTCCTGATTGGACAGTACCGTATATCATGTATATCTTAAGGAAAGAGCTCCCAGAGGACGAAGAAGAGGCTCGACAGATCGTCCGCCGATCTAAAGCCTTTACCGTGATAAGGGGACAATTGTACAGAGAAAGCGCGACTGGAGTTGGTCAGAAATGCATAACGCCAGAAGAAGGTCGAATAATCCTTGACGACATCCACTCGGGGACCTGTGGCCATCATGCGTCCTCTCGGACCATCGTGGCCAAAGCATACCGAGCCAGATTTTACTGGCCGAGAGCGAATGAAATGGCAAAGGAGATAGTCGACAAGTGTGAGGGATGTCAACTTTACTCCAATATGTCACACAAGCCTGCCTCAGCTTTAAAGACCATACCACTTGTCTGGCCCTTCGCAGTATGGGGGTTGGATATGGTTGGCCCTTTGAGAATAGGCAGAAGCGGTTTCACCCATGTGCTGGTAGCAGTCGACAAGTTCACCAAGTGGATTGAGGCCAAACCCATCAAGAACCTTGATGCCGGTACTGCTGTCAGCTTTATCAGAGAATTGATATTCAGATATGGAGTCCCGCACAACATCATCACTGACAACGGGTCAAACTTCGATTCCAAAGAATTCAGAGCTTTTTGCACATCTCAAGGCACACGAGTCGACTATGCTTCAGTCGCCCATCCACAGTCAAATGGACAGGCAGAACAAGCCAACGGCTTGATTCTCAAAGGGTTGAAACCCCGTTTGATGCGTGATCTCAAGCATGCGGCTGGTGCATGGGTTGACGAGCTTCCGTCTGTGCTTTGGGGGTTAAGGACCACGCCTAACCGGTCGACTGGGAGAACTCCGTTCTTCTTGGTCTACGGAGCTGAAGCGGTCTTGCCAAGCGACCTACTTCACAACGCTCCTCGAGTCGAACTTTACACCGAGTCTGAAGCAGAACAAGCCCGGAAGGACGCGGTCGACCTTCTGGAGGAAGAAAGGGAGATGGCTTTGATCCGATCGACCATTTACCAACAGGACCTGCGTCGCTTCCACGCCAAAAATGTAAGAAGTCGAGCCTTCCAGGAAGGAGATCTGGTTCTCCGAGTGGATCAGCAGAAACCACACAAACTTGCTCCTTCTTGGGAAGGCCCCTTCATCGTCACCAAGGTTCTCCACAATGGAGCATACCGTCTTTACAATGTCGAGCATCAGATCGATGAGCCCCGAGCTTGGAACGCGGAGCTTCTCCGCCCCTTTTATACTTAAGTATTCACTCGGATGGATTGTAATAAAAGTACTTCTGTAGTTTATTTATCAAAGACAAGAGCTTTATAATTTTTCCAGTAATTGTCATTACTTTTGTCCACATAAAGCAGTCCCCTAGTGGGTGGCTTGGCTGCGAATCCGATTCGCCTAAGTCTGTTAAAAAAAATCCTAACCGAGTGGTGAGCCAGCCTCCCACTCGGGGGCTTAGCTGCGAAATCCGTTTCGCCTAAGTTAAACAAAATCCTACCGAGTGGTAAGCCAGCCTTCCACTCGGAAGCTTAGCTGCAGTCCAAGTACTCGCCTAAGTTAAACAAAATCCTACCGAGTGGTAAGCCAGCCTTCCACTCGGAGGCTTAGCTGCAGTCCAAGTACTCGCCTAAGTTAAACAAAATCCTACCGAGTGGTAAGCCAGCCTTCCACTGGGAGGCTTAGCTGCAGCATTTCGCTCGCCTAAGTACAAACACAACATGCACTCTGCAAGGAGGACGAGGTGCAGGTCGACTGCTACCCTCTCCTTCCGAGCTACGCCACAAATACAACGTACGCTCTGCAAGGAGGACGAGGTGCAGGTCAACTGCTACCCTCTCCTTCCGAGGTACGCCACAAATACAACATGCACTATGCAATGAGGACGAGGTGCAGGTCGACTGCTACCCTCTCCTTCCGAGCTATGCCACAAATACAACGTACGCTCTGCAAGGAGGACGAGGTGCAGGTCGACTGCTACCCTCTCCTTCCGAGCTACGCCACAAATACAACATACACTCTGCAAGGAGGACGAGGTGCAGGTCGACTGCTACCCTCTCCTTCCGAGCTACGCCACAAATACAATGTACGCTCTGCAAGGAGGATGAGGTACAGGTCGACTGTTGCTTCCTTCTCCAGAGGTACGCCTTGAAAATCCTACTGAGTGGAGAGCAGACCTCCCACTCGGGGGCTTAGCTGCAACCTAGTGCTCGCCTAAGTTTTTGAAAATCCTACCGAGTGGAGAGCAAACCTCCCACTCGGGGGCTTAGCTGCAGCCCAGTGCTCGCCTAAGTTTTTGAAAATCCTACCGAGTGGAGAGCAAACCTCCCACTCGGGGGCTTAGCTGCAGCTCAGTGCTCGCCTAAGTTTTTGAAAATCCTACCGAGTGGAGAGCAAACCTCCCACTCGGGGGCTTAGCTGCAGCCCAGTGCTCCCCTAAGTTTTTGAAAATCCTACCGAGTGGAGAGCAAACCTCCCACTCGGGGGCTTAGCTGTAGCCCAGAGCTCGCCTAAGTTTTTGAAAATCCTACCGAGTAAAGAGCAGACCTCCCACTCGGGGGCTTAGCTGCAGCCCAGTGCTCGCCTAAGTTTTTGAAATCCTACTGAGTAAAGAGCAGACCTCCCACTCGGAGGCTTAGCTGCAGCCCAGTGCTCGCCTAAGTGTGTTGAGGAACAAGTCGATTGCAACAAGCATTTCGCCCTAGCCTGCAAAAGACACCTCAAACCAAATGCAAACATATTCAGCGTCGAATTCAAGTTCGGATAACATCCAACAGAACCAAAAGTGCTCAGGTGCTAAGCCCGTTAAGGTTTATCGGTTACAAAATTCACCCGGCACACCGAGGCAAATTTAAGGTATCAAGCATAGAAGTTTTTTACCCCTCCTGCGGAGGGCTAAAAGGCGTAACAAATTCGTCCAGGTCGATTCCGTCTGCAATCCGAGTGGCAGCGGCGATGAAGGTCTCCATGAAAGATCGGAAATCATACTTCTTGGTATTAGCCACCTTAAGGGCCGCCAGCTTGTCCTCTCGCGCCTCCCTGCAGTGAACACGGACCAGAGATAGAGCAACATCCGCGCCGCATCTGGCAGAAGACTTCTTCCATTCTTGCACTCGACTTGGAACCTTGTTCAGTCGAGTCATCAAAGACTCGAGGTCATTCTGGAGCGTCTCTGTTGGCCAGAGTGTTGTGTCGATGCGGGAAGTTGCGACCTTCAGCCTTGCAAGATAGTCCACTACGGCAGCAACGCGAGATTCGAGTCGAAACACATTCATGGCGACTTCGTCCTTCACAGGAGAGTTGACGGGATCCAGGTTTGTTTCCAATCGACCAGTTTCCTCTTCAAAGTTCTGGCAGAACTCTGCAAACACAGCCCCAAAGTCAAGACAGTAGTCGGATGGAGAGATCATAGTTAAAATGTCTGTTCGATACCAAAACATTACCTTCAAGCATGAGGAATAGCTTTTTGGCGAGTCCTCCCAGATAAGCCTCTAGATCATTCTTCTTTCCCACCAACTCACTGGCCTTGTCACTCAAGGCAATCTTGTCACTCTTCAGTCGATTGACCTCCTTGTTGGCCGCATCAAGAGCAGCTTTCAGATTGGTATTTTCCTCTTCAAGCTTGGTGATCGAAGCCAGCTTCTCATATGCGAGCTTGGTCTTCTCTAAAGCCGCTTTCTGCATCTCAGCCAAGTCAAGGTCTTTCTTCTTCAGAGCATCCCTCAGTTTGTCTGCAAAGTCACAGCGAGATCAGAATTTGAAACGGACAAAAGGTCAAAAGCAGTCGTAGAGGTTCTCACCAAACATACCTTTTGCTTCCTCCTTTGACTTCGTGAAGTTCTCCTGGACTAGTTTCAGATCAAGCTCAAGCTGGATTTGTTTTTTCTCCAACTCAGTGTAACGAGCCGCAAGCTTGCAAGATTTCTGCGAAGAACCAATCGACAAATGTCAAAGACAGTTCAATTCCGAGTGACTATGGAAAAATCATATCATTTCTAAGACTACAGCCGAATATAAACATTCAACTATAGTCTCGGGGACTACACCCAGTGGGTGCACTCAGCGTGCCCCCACTAGTTCTACCAGTTAAAGTCGATCAGTCGACCAACAAGTAGTAAAAAAAAGAAGGTTATCTTCAGACTGTCGTCGACTGCCAGCAGTCGACCACAGTCTCGGGGACTACACCCAGTGGGTGCACTCAGCGTGCCCACACCGATTTCTCAATCCATTCGACCTGATCGAATAAAGGAACAACTTAAGACATAAAGACTATGGTCGACTGCCAGCAGTCGACCATAGCCTTGGGGACTACACCCAGTGGGTGCACTCAGCATGCCCCACTAATCCGGCATGTCAGTCAACACACCCAGTGGGTGTACGACGAATACTAAAATTTTCAGAAAGAAGGATTTTAAGATGTCATATCCTAACAGAACAGGCGGTGGTCGACTGACCTGAACATTGCTCTGAAGAGCTGAACTGGCGTCTCGAATTGCCTTCACTTGCTCCATCATGATCCCTGCCTGGCATATTGCTTCTTTAGCAGCACTGGCTTGGTCTTCTGGAACATGGTGGGTCGACAAAAGTGAAGGCTGAGCAGCACTCGACAACGAAGGACGAGCACTCGTCAACGGCACCGCAAAAGATACGGTAGGCCGAGTGATGTTGTCCCCTTCTACGACCAACATCTCGGGTGCTGGCACGTCCTGAGTCTCCTTGCCAGCAGACGCTTTCCTGCTCCTCCTCTGCCTTAGTGGTTCCTCGTCATCATCGTCGGGAAGGTCAATAACGACATTAGATTGAGCTACAGAAAAGAGTCAAAATTAAAGACAAAGAGCCAACCGACTGAAGACAGAACTACAAAGGTCATACCAGGTCTTGAAGTGACAGCATCTTCCATCTCGTGATCCTCAGTCCTGGCCGAGGTATCAGAAGTAGCAGCACTACAGTTCCAGAAGTCAATCGGTCAGCTCACGAATCGGCCAAGAATAAATTCATGTGAAACGAAGAAACTCAAGCTACACTATTACCCTGAGATAGTGGGGATCGCCATCTTCATCTTCGGCAAGACCTTCGTCGGCTTCGACGGCACCACTCGAGATTGCTTCAGAGCTTTTTTCAGTCGGCGCCTGAGAAGTCTTCCGAGGACGCTTGGTCGACTGCGCGACGGACGCGACCCCCTTACCACGCTCGGCTGTTGGATCATGGACAAGCTTCGAGCGTCTTTCCGAACGAGGAGGTGCAACTTCCTCCTCCTCCTCCTCCTCTTCCTCCTCATCAGAGTCACCATCTTCAGCATCGTCGTCAGCATCCGAATCCTACTCCTCCGGGCTTTCGCCCCCACTTCCCTCCTCCTCCTCAGTCGGCGCTTGCGCTCCATTGGGCATCGAGTACAACTCAGTGGTGGCCTGACAGACAACAAAACAAGACAAAGGTCAATCGACCAATTTGAAGTGAAGCAGAATGAATAAAGCAAGATTACAACCGAGGATAAGTGGTCATATCGTGTCCGACGTGTAGGTATGGTCGAGTGGTGGAATCCTCCTAGCCCCTCGAGGGTTATCCTTATTCCCTGTGATGGTCGCCATCCACCTCTCCAGCGTGGTGTCGTCGACCGCCTCTGGATGGACCCGAGTGGTATCTTCGATGCCGCAGTACAGCCACATCGGGTGGCCTCGATATTGGAGCGGCTGAATACGCCGTCGAAGGAAAACCTCCAGAAGGTCCATGCCGGTCACTCCGTCCCGAATGAGCTGGACTACACGCTCCACCAACATTTTTACCTGAGCCTTCTCCTCCGGAAGCACCTTCAGAGAAGACGACTTGTTCACTCGGTCCATGGAGAACGGAGGGAGACCAGTCGACTGCCCCGGCGTCGACTCGTCTTGGCAGTAGAACCAGGTCGACTGCCACCCTCTAATCGACTCGGGAAGGGTCATGGCCGGAAAGGCGCTCTTACTCCTCATTTGGATTCCAAGACCCCCGCACATATGGATTACCTTAGTCCTATCGTCATCCGGACTCGCCTTTTTCACCGTCTGAGAGCGACAAGTGAATATGTGCTTGAAGAGAACCCAGTGCGGTCGACAACCCAGGAAGTTTTCGCACAGACACAAAGGCGGCGAAGTAGGCGATGGAATTGGGAGTAAAATGGTGGAGTTGCGCCCCAAAGAAGTTCAGAAACCCTCGGAAGAAAAGACTCGGCGGCAAAGAGAATCCACGATCTACATGAGTTGCTAGGAGAACGCACTCACCCTCCAGTGGCTGCGCTTTCCATTCGGTCCTCGGAAGCCTTGCGGACCCGTGAGGGATTAGCCCCTCATTGGCCAGGTCGTTGAGATCCGCCTGGGTGATGGTCGAGCGGATCCGGTCCCCTTGGACCCAACCTTGCGGCAGGCGAGACCTCGACGAAGATCCACCCCGACTGGTGGCTCTTCCCTTCGCTTTCGCCGTCGTCGTCGCCTTCTTCGCTCGCTCCAAGGCCGCCGTCTTCTCCTTCACCATCGTCATCGGCGAAGCGCGCGAGGAGTGGATGGGCGGAGGCAAGAGCGGGCGCGGTAGGCGGAGATGAAGGAGGCAGAAAGGAGAATGGGGAGGCACTGTTCAAAAACCCTCGCCCGACGCATTATATAGGGACGCTTCTGAGTGGCTGACAAGTAGGCCCGGGCGGACCTGTCAAATCCTGAAACAGTCGCGCACAAGCGATATGTGGCGAAAAAGGCGGCACGGAAATTGAGGCGTCTACGCCTTATCTCATCCGAGTACCGCGGTCCGCCCCGCTTCGCGCGCTTCCCAAAATTTGGATCCCGCAAAATCCGCTAACAGCAGATCAGCCTGTCAGGCGGTAGATTTCCTGCGATCCGTCGCTCGGAGGTTTACCAGGTTCTAAAGTTCACTCGACAGAGGAAAAGAATGGATCTAGGCGACTGAAAGAAAAGTTGATGCCATCGCTAAAAAAATCGTTGATCCAGAATATGACATACTCAGAGCACGGGAATAGGTCGGAAAAATTATCAACTCCTTCCTCACTCAAACCTCGATCCATTCGGGGGCTAATGATGAAGTCATGTACCTAGGGTAGGGTCATGAACCTATCTAGGATACCCTACCCAAGGACATCCTTAGAAGAAGCTACCTTCCAGTCGACCAAGAGGGACTCCACTCGACGAACTCAAGGACACTCGACGATGAAGATAGCCACTCGACCATGAAGCTAATCACTCGACAACCAGGAGACCTAAAGTCACTCAGCATGCAACGACCTATCATTAAGTAACTTTAATAGTCTTCATGGTCCTTTATGTGGGCGTTACCAGTAACTCCCTGTCTTAATGTACTTTAAACCCTGCATAACTGAGGGCCGGAGGGGTCTGGCAAACTCTATATAAGCCACCCCCTCCTTAGTGTAAAGGGTTCGCACCCCTGTAACTCATACGCACATAATCCAGTCGACCGCCTCCGGGCTCCGAGACGTAGGGCTGTTACTTCCTCGAAGAAGGGCCTGAACTCGTAAATCCCTTGCGTATACAACTACTCCATAGCTAGTATCTTGCCTCTCCATACCTACCCCCCATTCTACTGTCAGACTGACAACCACGACAACTCCCCCGGACGGTTTTCGTCGTCCGAGTACGACATTTCCGGCCTATGTTCATAATTTAAATATTAAACTAGATCATTATTATTAATCATGGGTTGAGTATATATCGGTGATGTACGTAGCTCCTCCTTTCATTCCCGAGTGCATTATTACACCAAATTGTCTAGCACACGGGAACGAAGGAGAACTTATCCAATATGAGCATTCAATAAGCAAAACCAAATCATAAAATAAGCAAAACCAAATCATAAAATAAAGTTGTATTCAAATTAGCATGCATTCAATAATTATAAGCAAAAGTACATCATCTCTTGGTGTCCGTACATCGTCGAATATTATCACTAATATAGCATCACTAATACAACTAGAACCGTAGCGCCCGACGGGTATCGTCGCGGGCGGTGGATACCCAAAGATAAGGAACCATCACAGGATCATAGCTCCAGTGAGATCCCTGAAGAACCTGTCAGGTATTGTCGAACCTGCCCTCCAATGCAACCATGTAGCGACGGATGTGCTCGTCCTCCTCGCTGACACGGTGACGTACCACCTCCGCGGTGTCCGGAAGCCTCAGCACCGTCACTGGCCCACGCGACCGCCACCAAACAAGGATCAGGTCAACAATGAGCTGCCTCCTCACCAACCTACGTCCCCCGGAAGGTAGCACCTCCCAATACCAGCCCGGCGGAGCCCAGTCCCGAACATGGCCCTGATCAAGCAGGCCTCCACCGCCGAGTCGACGACGACGAGGATGCGGGATAGGCATCGCCAACGTCGATGCGGGAACTACTTCTATATATAGTTAAATAAAGTAGTTTTATTAATTAAATCAACTATCTAGTTCAACTACTAAGCACTTACTATAAATAAATAAAGTAGTACTTACTAAAAACAAAGTACTTATATATATAGTAAAATAAATTAGTTTATTAAATCAACTAGCTAGTTCAACTATATATGAAGCACTTACTATAAATAAAATAAAATAGTACTTACTAAAAATAAACTAGTATTTTTCTAACTAATTATATTAAACACTTTCTCTTTTTTCCCCTTTTTCTAAATACTATGAACAAAAAAAACATTAAAACTCTATGAACAAAATTAATTGCACAATCTAAATATCACCAAAAAAATCTATTAACAATAATATCACCAAACATGCATATTCAACAATAATATCACCAA
>NC_041387.1:491978293-491979236 GCF_002162155.2 Triticum dicoccoides
AGGGGACGGCGCGCGGCGTCGGGAGAGGAGGAGGAGAGATCGAAGTGGGGATGCGGTTCTAAAATTTTCCTAAGTGCTACTTATATAGCAAAGGCTTTGGTCCCGGTTCGTGGCACAAACCGGGACCAATGCCCCGTTTAGTCTCGGTTGGTGGCACCAACCGGGACCAAAGGCCTCTTTTCAGCAGCCCAAAGGGCGGGAAACAAAGACCTTTGGTCCCGGTTGGTGCCACCACCAAGGACTCTAGAGGGGCATTGGTCCCGGTTGGTTCCACCAACCGGGACTAAAGAGGGGCATTGGTCCCGGTTGGAGCCACCAACCGGTACCAATGGACCCGTCTAATTACTTATTTATTTTCTGCAGCTGTTTTTTAGTTGATTCTTTCTGCAGCTGTTTTTTTAGTCCCACCTCGCCAAGCGAGAGGCACTCGCAGCTGTTTATAAGCCCTGAGTGCAGAGACGATGAAGAAGAGGCTCAATGCTCACCTGCACGTTGGTTCGCTTCAAGCCTTGAGGAATAGGGTAGACTGCACGGAGCTATGTGCAATGCAGTTTACACTATTCCGAAAGCCTTGAAGCGAATTAACTAGCATTGCGCCTCTTTTTTATTTTTAATGAATTATTACCACTCAGAAAAAAATAGAAAAAATAAATATAGCAGAAAAGAAAAAAAACTATATAAAAAACTACTCAGAAATAAATAGAAGAAAAAATAGTTGTGATTAACTTTACTAAAAAAATGAGCATAGATGCTTATTTTTAATGACTTATTACCACACAGAAATAAATAGAAACAAATAAATATAGCAAAAAAGAAAAAAAAACTGTATAAAAAACTACTCAGAAATAAATAGAAGAAAAAATAGTTGTGATTAACTTTACTGAAAAAATGAGCATAGATGCTTATTTTTAATGACTTATTACCACACAGAAATAAATAGAAA
>NC_041387.1:491979246-492002094 GCF_002162155.2 Triticum dicoccoides
TGGTCCCGGTTCGTGGCACAAACCGGGACCAATGCCCCCTTTAGTCCCGGTTCGTGGCACCAACCGGGACCAAAGGCCTCCTTTCAGCAGCCCAAAGGGCGGGAAACAATGACCTTTGGTCCCGGTTGGTGCCGCCAACCAGGACTAAAGAGGGGCATTGGTCCCGGTTTGAGCCACCAACCGGGACTAAATAGGGGCATTGGTCCCGGTTGGCGCCACCAACGGGTACCAATGGACCCGTCTAATTACTTATTTGTTTTCTGCAGCTGTTTTTCAGTTGATTCTTTCTGCAGCTGTTTTTTTAGTCCCACCTCGCCAAGCGAGAGGCACTCGCAGCTGTTTATAAGTCCTGAGTGCAGAGACGATGAAGAAGAGGCTCAGTGCTCACCTGCACGTTGGTTAGCTTCAATCCTTGAGGAATAGGGTAGACTGCACGGAGCTATGTGCAGTGTAGTTGACACTATTCCGAAAGGCTTGAAGCGAATTAACAAGCATTGCGCCTCTTTTTTATTTTTAATGACTTATTACAACTCAGAAATAAATAGAAAAAAATATATATAGCAGAAAAGAAAAAAACTATATAAAAAACTACTCAGAAATAAAAAAAAATAGTTGTGATTAACTTTACTAAAAAAATGAGCATAGATGCTTATTTTTAATGACTTATTACAACTCAGAAATAAAAAGAAAAAAATAAATATAGCAGAAAAGAAAAAAACTATATAAAAAACTACTCAGAAATAAATAGAAGAAAAATAGTTATGATTAACTTTACTAAAAAATGAGCATAGATGCGCTTATAGAGAAAATTCAACCTAAATTCATAATAAATTTCTACTAACTTCAGAGAAATTCAGTATGAATTTAGGTCAAATTCCCTGTATAAGTGCATCTATTTTCATTTTGAGAGGAGCTCAACAAGGCAGAGAGGGAGGGGCTTATAAACCGGTGTGAGCCCCCTTCGGTTGGCGAGGTGGGACTAAACTCTTGCCGCAACGAGGACCAACCCTTTAGTCTCGGTTGGTGGTATGAACCGGGACTAATGGGCGGCCTTTGATCCTGGTTCATGCCTCCAACCGGGACCAATAGTGGTGGGCCAGGAGCGAGGACCATTGGTCCCGGTTCATCCCACCAATCGGGACCAAAAGGTCCAGACGAACCGGGACCAATGGCCCACGTGGCCCGGCCGGTCCCCGGGGCTCACGAACCGGGTCCAATGCCTCCATTGGTCCCGGTTCTAGACTGAACCGGGACTAATGGGCTGGCCCTGCCTGGACCATTGCCCCCTTTTCTACTAGTGATCGGTCCAGATCCCCTTGTCGGCTGGCTTGGGCTGCGGCAGCGTGGGCCCGAGGGCGCTCTGCCTTGGCGGGCTGTTGCTTCGGCGAGGCTGCGGAGCCGTGTGCTGCTGCTGCCTAGCGGCGGGCGGGGCTTCGGGGGCGACACGCCTGGTGGCGACGATGGTCCAGATCCGACCACGCGCTGCAGCGGGCGGGTCCTGGTGGACCCCTTCTCTTCGGACCATGGCTCGGCCTCCTTCTCCTCTCGGTCGGGGTCGGAGGCGGGTTGGTACTGGTGGAGGTGGGGGCGTGCCGGTCGGATCTGATGCAAGTTTTCCGGCAGGCGGCGCGGGTTGGGCAGCGGCCGGGCGTGGCCGCTTCTCCGGCCGTGGGCGGCGTCGTGGGGATGTCTTAGTGATGGCCTCCCGATGTCGTGGCGGCTCCACGGTAGCTCGACGGATCTGTTCGCTGCAGCGGCCGGCTTCTCCGACGTCGGTTCGTCTGCGGTCGGACCGTTTCGGCCTTCACCCCATCTCCTTGTCGCCCGGGCGTTACTCCCATCAATGGGCTGGCCCTCTCCCAGCTGCGGTCCACCGCTCGTCTCACGCCCCGATGCTGCAGGACCGAGCTCATCCCGCGCCCGATGCAGCAGGACTAAGCTCGTCTCGCGCACGGTGCAGCAGGACTGATCTCGCCCCCCTCTCGATGCTGCAGGACCGAGCTCGTCTCGTGCTGGGGCCTGCAGGACGGGTCGGTGCATGCCAGTTTTGGCCGATCTATTGGGTCTCGACGCTGGGGGGGCGCTATGGAGTGAGAAAGGTGGACCTTTCCGCTCGTCTCTTTTGTTGGGGTGCGACGGGTCTCGGATGAGGTGGTGTCGAGGTCTTGGATGCTGGGTAGCGGCCCTGATAGTGGTAGCGCGGTGCTCGTGGGCAGAGCCCGTGCCTTGGTGCTGCCCGGTCTCCATGGCCATGTGGGCGGCGTGGTTGCCGGGGTGTGGCGTTCAGTGGCGGTCAGTGTTGGCTGAGGTGAAAACCTGTTCTATCTTTGGACGGACCAGCGGCGGCGAAGATCGTTGCCTTCTTGAAGGCGTCGTCGCGGGTATCATTGCCCGTCATGCGGCTCCGGGGAAAACTCTGATTCTTGGATCGGGCGGTGGCGGCGCGCCGGTGTCGTTTCTTTCTTGAAGGCGCCGCCTTGAAACGCATGGTTCGTTGTATGTAGCATCATCTCTGTGTGTAGTGCTAGGATGGTGTTGCTGCGCTCAGTGCCTTTGTATCCTGTCCTGGGTGTGTGCGTGTGTTGTGGTGGCGTGGCGTGTGTATGTACTGGGTGTTTGTTGTTTGGTGCTTTATATATAATAAAGCGGGACAAAAGCCTTTTTCGGTAAAGCTAAGGTGCGTCATTGGCGTACTCTTGAAAAAAAAAGGTAAATGTTGAGGCGAAAGAGAGGGAAATCATAAGAAAATATTTGTCTTCTCTTATTTAAGAGATGATCTCTTAACACAATATGTCACACCATATTTTTAGGAATTGCTAATTATTAAAAACAAGACTAAAAGATAAGCCATTATAAACATCATTTTATTATCATTTGTAAATATATGCAAAGCTTAAGATAACACTATCTTATCAATCATTGTACATGCTCTTAAAAGTTGAAGTTGTTGTATGGTGTATCCATACGGTAGCAAAACTACCTCCGTTGGGCTGCATGCCGTCAACCGCATGCAGTTTTCCGACATTTCCTGGTTTTCGTATTTTTCCGTCGAGCTTTTTGTTGCGTGTGGGAAAAGAAGTGAATGCATGCTTCTAGCAGCAGTGCTAGATTAGTATACTATACGTGACACAGCAGGTTGTGAGTTCGTTATGCCGTATACGGAAAGGTCTTTCTCTGTACGCTTAGTTGGCAAGACGCGTAAATTCACAACCAGCATGAAGTATTTTTCTATAAAGAAATGCCAACAGACTAGTCTAGCTCAGTTGGTCTTCTTCTTTAAAGGTCTTTCTATTTTGCATCAAGAAAAGGGTAGCATTTCAGGTACCAAATACATTTCGCGTGTATGTAATCGTTCCATGAGTACTACTCTACGTCAAACATGAGTTGCCCTGCGCCCCGCATGGCGTGCAAATATTCGACGAATCGAGGTACATGTTTCGAGGGGGTCAACATATACGCTGGATATTCCTTTGTATCGTGAGTTCGTGACATTGACGAGCTAGTATATAGAGCTTGTCATACGGGTTCCGTCTTTGCTCAGGCTCGCAACAACCACGCTCTCTCGAGTGCATGCGAGCGAAAGCATTTTTCCTTTTCCAAATGGAATATGCGGGTTCAACTTTGCTCCGCTGATTGAAATGTCATGGCATCGTGTGTGCATGACGCATGAAGCAGGCGGCAGCGGAGGGTGAGGATTTGTCGCACTCAGTTGCGGTGGAACGCAGATTTGCGGCCACCCGATTGCCTCGTGATTCATAAACTGATTTGGCGCTGCATGATGCTTTATTAGCCCTTAATTACCTTAGACGCTCACGTCCCGTGCTATTTCTTTTAGCATTTAAATTTAAATCTATTATATCTTTTAAACCAAAAGTTAAATTTATATTTTGTTTGCATATTCATGTTTCTTGTGACGAGGACTTTCAAATAAGATTCATTTTGAATACTTTCTCCGTTCCATAATATATGATGTTTTTGCAAACTATATTAGCTTGCAAAAACTTCTTATATTATGGACAAAGGGAGTACATTTTTGACAAGTTTTTAAAAATCCCTTAAGTTTAAACTACTGAAACTTGGTATGAGCAAATGGCAAAATCGTAAGTTTTAGAAACTGAAACTTAAAACTTGGTGTGCCTCTAGAATCCAACGACTTTGCGGATCACGAGCCAAATCCGGCAGCCGGGTAAGTTGTTGGAAATATGCCCTAAAGGCAATAATAAAATGGTTATTATTGTATTTCCTTGTTCATGATAATTGTCTATTATTCATGCTATAATTGTATTGACCGAAAACCGCAATACATGTGTGAATACATAGACCACAACATGTCCCTAGTGAGCCTCTAGTTGACTAGCTCGTTGATCAACATATGGTCATGGTTTTCTGACCATGGACATTGGATGTCATTGATAACGGGATCACATCATTAGGAGAATGATGTGATGGACAAGACCCAATCCTAAGCATAGCACAAAATCGTGTAGTTCGTTTGTTAAAAGATTTTCTAACGTCAAGTATCATTTCCTTAGACCATGAGATTGTGCAACTCCCGGATACCGTAGGAATGCTTTGGGTGTGCCAAACGTCACAACATAACTGGGTGGCTATAAAGGTGCACTACGGGTATCTCCGAAAGTGTCTGTTGGGTTGGCACGAATCGAGACTGGGATTTGTCACTCCGTGAGACAGAGAGGTATCTCCGGGCCCACTCGGTAATGCGTCATCATAATGAGCTCAATGTGACTAAGCAGTTAGTCACGGGATCATGCATTACGGAACGAGTAAAGTGACTTGCCGGTAACGAGATTGAACGAGGTATTGGGATACCGACGATCGAATCTCGGGCAAGTAACATACCGATTGACAAAGGGAATTGCATACGGGATTGCTTGAATCCTTGACATCGTGGTTCATCCGATGAGATCATCGTGGAAGATGTGGGAGCCAACATGGGTATCCAGATCCCGTTGTTGGTTATTGACCGGAGAACGTCTCGGTCCTGTCTGCATGGTTCCCGAACCCGTAGGGTCTACACAGTTAAGGTTCGGTGACGCTAGAGTTGTTATAGGAAATAGTATGTTGTTACCGAAGGTTGTTCGAAGTCCCGGATGAGATCCCGGACATGACGAGGAGCTCCGGAATGGTCCGGAGGTGAAGATCGGTATATTGGACGAAGGGTATTGAAGTACAGAATTGTTCCGGGGGTACCAGGTGATGACCAGCGTGTCCGAAAGGGGTTTCGGAGGCCCCCGCACGCGTTGGGGGGCCTTATGGGCCAAGGGGAGAGGGCACATCAGCCCACTAAGGGGCTGAGCACCCCTCCCACCCCATCTCGCGTAACCAGGAGATGTGGGGGCGCCACCCCTAGGGCAGCCGCCCCTCCCGGCTTGGGGGGCAAGTTTCCTAGGGGGTGGGGGCACCCAAACCCATCTAGGGTTTCCCCTATGGCCGCCGCCCCTCCCCTAAGGAACCCTAGGGAGCCTCCCCCTCCTCCCTTCACCTTATATATAGTGAGGGAGAGAGAGGGCAGCCGCACCCTTCCCCTGGCGCAGCCCTCTCCCTCCTCCAACACCTCCTCCTCCTCCGTAGTGCTTGGCGAAGCCCCGACAGAGAACCACAAGCTCCATCACCACCATGTCGTCGTGCTGTCGGAGTTCTCCCTCAACTTCTTCTCTCCCCTTGCTGGATCAAAAAGGAGGAGACGCCCCCGGGCTGTACGTGTGTTGAACGCGGAGGCACCGTTGTTCGATGCTTAGATCGGATTCGGCCGCGATCTGAATCACTTCGTGAACGACTCCACCGACCGCGTTCTTGTAACGCTTTCGCTTAGCGATCTTCAAGGGTATGAAGATGCACTCCCTCTCTCTCTCGTTGTTAGTCTCTCAATAGATTGATCTTGGTGATGCGTAATTTTTTTGAATTTCTGCTACGTTCCCCAATAGTGGTATCAGAGCTAGGTCTATTGCGTAGATTCTATGCACGAGTAGAACACAAGTTGTTGTGGGCGTTGATTTTGTTCAATATGCTTACCGTTACTAGTCCTATCTTGTTTTGATGATATTGTGGGATGAAGCGGCCCGGACCGACCTTACACGTACACTTACGTGAGACATGTTCCACCGACTGACATGCACTTGTTGCATAAGGTGGCTAGCGGGTGCCAGTCTCTCCCACTTTAGTCGGATTGGATTCGATGAAAAGGGTCCTTATGAAGGGTAAATATCAATTGGCATATCACGTTGTGGTTTTGGCGTAGGTAAGAAACGTTCTTGCTAGAAACCTATAGCAGCCACGTAAAAACTTGCAACAACAAATTAGAGGACGTCTAACTTGTTTTTGCAGCATATGCCGCGTGATGTGATATGGCAAAAAAGGATGTGATGAATGAAATATATGTGATGTATGAGATTGATCATATTCTTGTAATAGGAATCACGACTTGCATGTCGATGAGTATGACAACCGGCAGGAGCCATAGGAGTTTTCTTTATTTATTGTATGACTTGTGTGTCACTGAATAACGCCATGTAATTACTTTACTTCATTGCTAAACCGTTAGCCATAGTAGTAGAAGTAATAGTAGGCAAGACAACTTCATAGAGACACGATGATGGAGATCATGGTGTCATGCCGGTGACAATTATGATCATGGAGCCCCGAAGATGGAGATTAAAAGGAGCAAAATGATATTGGCCATATCATGTCACTATTTGATTGCATGTGATGTTTATCATGTTTATGCATCTTATTTGCTTAGAACGACGGTAGTAAATAAGATGATCCCTCATAATAATTTCAAGAAAGTGTTCCCCCTAACTGTGCACCATTGTGAAAGATCGTTGCTTCGAAGCACCACGTGATGATCGGGTGTGATAGATTCTAACGTTCACATACAACGGGTGTAAGCCAGATTTACACACACGAAACACTGAGGTTGACTTGACGAGCCTAGCATGTACAGACATGGCCTCGGAACACAAGAGACCGAAAGGTCGAACATGAGTCGTATAGTAGATACGATCAACATGAAGATGTTCACCGATGATGACTAGTCCGTCTCACGTGATGATCGGACACGACCTAGTTGACTCGGATCATGTATCACTTAGATGACTAGAGGGATGTCTATCTGAGTGGGAGTTCATCAAATAATGTGATTAGATCAACTTAATTATCATGAATATAGTCAAAAAGGTCTTTACAAATTATGTCGTAAGCTCACGCTTTAGTTCTACTATTTAGATATGCTCCTAGAGGAAATATAGTTGAAAGTTGATAGTAGCAATTATGCGGACTGGGTCCGTAAACTGAGGATTGTCCTCATTGCTGCGCAGAAGGCTTATGTCCTTAATGCACCGCTCGGTGAGCTGAACCTCGAACGTCGTCTGTGGATGTTGCGAACATATGACATACACGTTTTGATGACTACATGATAGTTTAGTAATGTTAAACGGTTTAGAATTGTGGCGCTGAAGACGTTTTTTGAAACGTCGCGGAACATATGAGATGTTCCAAGGGCTGAAATTGGGATTTCAGGCTCGTGCCCACGTCAAGAGGTATGAGACCTCCGACGAGTTTCTTAGCCTACAAACTAAGGGAGAAAAGCTCAATCATCGAGCTTGTACTCAGATTGTCTGGGTACAACAATCACTTGAATCGAGTGGGAGTTAATCTTTCAGATGAGATAGTGACGTTTCTCCAAAGTCATTTCCACCAAGCTACTAGAGCTTCGTGATGAACTGTAACATATCAGGGATAGATATAATGATCCTTGAAATATTCGCGATGTTTGACACCGCGAAAGTAGAAATCAAGAAGGAGCATCAATTGTTGATGGTTAGTGAAACCACTAGTTTCAAGAAGGGCAAGGGCAAGAAGGGATACTTCATGAAACGGCAAATCAGCTGCTGCTCTAGTGAAGAAACCCAAGGTTGAACCCAAACCCAAGACTAAGTGCTTCTGTAATAAGGGGAACGGTCACTGGAGCAGAATTACCCTAGATACTTGGTAGATAAGAAGGCAGGCAAGGTCGACAGAAGTATATTGGATATACATTATATTAATGTGTACTCTACTAGTACTCCTAGTAGCACCATGGTAATAGATACCGGTTCGGTTGCTAAGTGTTAGTAACTCGAAATAAAAGGCTATGGAATAAACGGAGACTAGCTAAAGGCGAGGTGACGATATGTGTTGGAAGTATTTCTAAGGTTGATGTGATCAAAGATTGCATGCTCCCTCTACCATCGGGATCGGTGTTAAACCTAAATAATTGTTATTTGGTGTTTGCGTTGAGCATAGACATGATTGGATCATGTTCATGTCTATCGCAATACGGTTATTCATTTAAGGAGAAAATGGTTACTCTGTTTATTTGAATAATACCTTCAATGGTCTTGCACCTAAAATGAATGGTTTATTGAATCTCGATTGTAGTGATACACATGTTCATGCCAAAAGATATAAGATAGTAATGATAGTACCACCTACTTGTGGCACTGCCATGTAAGTCATATTGGTATAAAACGCATGAAGAAGCTCCATGTTGATGGATCTTTGGACTCACTCGTTTTTTGAAAAGTTTGAGACATGCGAACCATGTCTATTGGTATATACGCATGAAGAAACTCCATGCAGATGGATCGTTTGGACTCACTTGATTTTGAATCACTTGAGACATGCAAATCATAGCACGTGGGCAAGATGACTGAAAAGCCTCGTTTTCAGTAAGATGAAGTAACACATTTTGATTTGTGCAATACAATGAGTGCTGAGGCATGCAGTGGATATCGTTATGTTCTTACTTCACAGATGATTTGAGTAGATGTTGAGTATATTTACTTGATGAAACACAAGTCTGAATTATTGAAAGGTTCAAGTAATTTCAGAGTGAAGTTGAAGATCTTCGTGATAAGACGATAAAATGTCTATGATATGATCATAGAGATGAATATCTGAGTTGCAAGTTTGGTACACAATTGAGACATTGTGGAAATTGTTTCACAACTAACACCGCCTGGAACACCATAGTGTGATGGTGTGTCCGAACATCATAGATGCACCCTATTTAATATGGGGCATACCTTGATGTCTCTTATCGAATTACCACTATCATTCATGGGTTAGGCATTAGAGACAACCACATTCACTTTAAATAGGGCACCACATAATTCCGTTGAGATGACACCTTATGAGCTATGGTTTAGAGAAACCTAAGCTGTCGTTTCTTGAAAGTTTGGGGCTGTGACGCTTATGTGAAAAAGTTTCATCCTGATAAGCTCGAACCCAAAGCGGATAAATACATGTTCATAGGACACCCAAAGCAGTTGGGTATACCTCCTATTTCAGATCAGGAAGCAAAAGTGATTGTTTCTAGAAACGGGTCCTTTCTCGAGGAAAGGTTTCTCTTGAAAGAATTGAGTGGGAGGATGGTGGAGACTTGATGAGGTTGTTGAACCATCACTTCAACTAGTGTGTAGCAGGGCACAGGAAGTTATTCCTGTGGCACCTACAGCAATTGAAGTAGAAGCATATGATAGTGATCATAAAACTTCAGATCAAGTCACTACCAAACCTCGTAGGTCGGCAAGGATGCGTACTGCTTCAGAGTGGTACGTAATCCTGTCTTGGAGGTCATGTTGCTAGACAACAATGAACCTACGAGCTATGGAGAAGCGATGGTGGGTCCGGATTCCGATGAATGGCTCGAGGCCATAAAATCCAAGAGAGGATCCATGTATGAAAACAAAGAGTAGACTTTGGCAGAACTACTCAATGGTCGTAAGGCTATTGAGTACAGATGGATTTTAAAAGGAAGACGGACAATGATGGTAAGTGTCACCATTAAGAAAGCTCGACTTGTCGTTAAGATGTTTTCCGACAAGTTCAAGGAGTTGACTGCGATGAGACTTTCTCACTCGTAGCGATGCTAAAGAGTCTGTTGGAATTATATTAGCAGTTACTACATGATTTATGAAATCTTGCAGATAGGATGTCAAAACATTGTTTCCTCGATGATATTCTTGAGGAAAGGTTGTATGTGATACAACCAAAAGGTTTTGTCAATCCTAAAAGATGCTAACAAGTATGCAAAGCTCCAACAATCCTTCTAAGGACTGGAGTAAGCATCTCGGAGTTGGAATATACACTTTGATGAGATAATCAAAGATTTTGGGTTTATACAAAGTTTATGAGAAACTTGTATTTCCAAAGAAGTGAGTGGGAGCACTATACAATTTCTGATGAGTATATGTTATTAACATATTGTTGATCATAAATGATGTAGAATTTCTGGACAACATATAGGGTTATTTGAAAAGTGTTTTTCAATGGAAAACCTGGATTAAGCTACTTGAACATTGAGCATCAAGATCTATAAGGATAGATAAAAAATGCTTAATAGTACTTTCAAATAAATACATAACGTGACAAGATTTTGAAGGATTTCAAAATAGATCGGCAAAGAAGGAGTTCTTGGCTGTGTTATAAGGTGTGAATATTGAGTAAGACTCAAGAGATGACCATGGCAGAAGAGAGAGAAAGGACAAAGGTCATCCCCTATGCTTCAGCCGTAGGCTCTATAGTATGCTATGCTGTGTACCACACCTGAAGTGTGCCTTGCCATGAGTTAGTCAAGGGGTACAAGAGTGATCTAGGAATAGATCACAGGACAACGGTCAAACTTATCCTTAGTAACTAGTGGACTAAGGAATTTTCTTGATTATGGAGGTGGTAAAAGAGTTTGTCGTAAAGGGTTACGCCGATGCAAAATTTGACACTAATCCGGATTATTCTGAGTAGTAAACCGGATTCGTATAGTAGAACAGTTATTTGGAATAGCTCCAAATAGAGTGTGGTAGTTGCATCTAGGAGATGACATAGAGATTTGTAAAGCACACACGGATCTGAAATGTTCAGATCCGTTGACTAATAACCTCTCTCACAAGCGAGATATGATCAAACCCCATGGGTGTCGATTCATTACAATCACATAGTGATGTGAACTAGATTATTGACTCTAGTGCAAGTGGGAGACTATTGGAAATATGCCCTAGAGGCAATAATAAAATGGTTATTATTGTATTTCCTTGTTCATGATAATTGTCTATTATTCATGCTATAATTGTATTGACCGGAAACCGCAATACATGTGTGAATACATAGACCACAACATGTCCCTAGTGAGCCTCTAGTTGACTAGCTCGTTGATCAACAGATGGTCATGGTTTCCTGACCATGGACATTGGATGTCATTGATAATGGGATCACATCATTAGGAGAATGATGTGATGGACAAGACTCAATCCTAAGCATAGCACAAGATCGTGTAGTTCGTTTGCTAAAAGCTTTTCTAATGTCAAGTATCATTTCCTTAGACCATGAGATTGTGCAACTCCCGGATACCGTAGGAATGCTTTGGGTGTGCCAAACGTCACAACGTAACTGGGTGGCTATAAAGGTGCACTACGGGTATCTCCGAAAGTGTCTGTTGGGTTGGCACGAATCGAGACTGGGATTTGTCACTCCGTGAGACGGAGGGGTATCTCTGGGCCCACTCGGTAATGCATCATCATAATGAGCTCAATGCGACTAATTAGTTAGTCACGGGATCATGCATTACAGAATGAGTAAAGTGACTTGCCGGTAACAAGATTGAATGAGGTAGTGGGATACCGACGATCGAATCTCGGGCAAGTAACATACCGATTGACAAAGGGAATTGCATACGGGATTGCTTGAATCCTTGACATCGTGGTTCATTCGATGAGATCATCGTGGAACATGTGGGAGCCAACATGGGTATCCAGATCCCGTTGTTGGTTATTGACCGGAGAACGTCTCGGTCCTGTCTGCATGGTTCCCGAACCCGTAGGGTCTACACACTTAAGGTTCGGTGACGCTAGAGTTGTTATGGGAAATAGTATGTTGTTACCGAAGGTTGTTCGAAGTCCCGGATGAGATCTCGGACATGACAAGGAGCTCCGGAATGGTCCGGAGGTGAAGATCGGTATATTGGACGAAGGGTATTGGAGTCCAGAATTGTTCCGGGGGTACCAGGTGATGACCAGCATGTCCGAAAGGGGTTTCGAAGGCCCCGGCAAGCGTTGGGGGGCCTTATGGGCCAAGGGGAGAGGGCACATCAGCCCACTAAGGGGCTGAGCGCCCCTCCCACCCCATCTCACGTAACCAGGAGATGTGGGGGCGCCACCCCTAGGGCAGCCGCCCCTCCCGGCTTGGGGGGCAAGTTTCCTAGGGGGTGGGGGCGCCCAAACCCATCTAGGGTTTCCCCTATGGCCGCCGCCCTCCCCTAGGGAACCCTAGGGCGCCTCCCCCTCCTCCCTCCCCCCTATATATAGTGAGGGAGAGAGAGGGCAGCCGCACCCTTCCCCTGGCGCAGCCCTCTCCCTCCTCCAACACCTCCTCCTCCTCCGTAGTGCTTGGCGAAGTCCTGTGAGAGAACCACGAGCTCCACCACCACCATGCCGTCGTGCTGTTGGAGTTCTCCCTCAACTTCTCCTTTCCCCTTGCTGGATCAAGAAGGAGGAGACGTCCCCGGGCTGTACGTGTGTTGAACGCAGAGGCACCATTGTTCGGTGCTTAGATCGGATTCGGCCATGATCTGAATCATTTCGTGAACGATTCCACCGACCGCGTTCTTGTAACGCTTCCGCTTAGCGATCTTCAAGGGTATGAAGATGTACTCCCTCTCTCTCTCGTTGCTAGTCTCTCCATAGATTGATCTTGGTGATGCATAGAAAATTTTGAATTTCTGCTACGTTCCCCAACATAAGTCTCAACTATTAAAAGTTTAAAAATTGATAAATAAAGACCTAAGCCCTAAGCCCAGAACCCTAAAACCCTAAAAGCATATGAAACTTGGTAAAACTTAATGTTACTATTACCAAGTTTCAATATTTTAAACTTAGTATTTTTTCTAAGAAAAGAGGTTGAAATGTATTCAAGATTGGTCTTGTTCGAAAGTTCTCGACAAACACAAATATGCGAGCGAAACTTAATTTTGACTTTTGTTTCAAAGGGTGTAGTAGATTAAAAGTTAAAAGATGAAATAAAAAAGGCACGAGAAGTGGGATGCACATGCATGGATGGACCCAGCCTATACTAGTTAAATGTCTAATACTAATAATGTTTACGAATATTAAAGCAATCGGCCGGCCGAAAAGGACTAGTCAGGTGCGTTCCCCCGCGCCTTGGTGCTCCTGCGAATTTCTGGGTAGCGGGAGTGTTTTTTTATTTTTTGAAAAGTATTAGATCTATTTTTTGCAAGAAAAATAAATTCATTGCTTAATCATGGAGATTATAATCATTTTGGTTCCTCACATGTATTTCTTGAGGACCCGGTGTCAACCACACAACAGTAGGGATATAGCCCTATGCCCCTACTGGGGCAGGACAATGAGCAACATAGTTTGGGGAGCAACAAATCAAAGAAACGGTGTGTTCTTTGTCCATGCCTCCACTATAGCTGCACCTAGTGATCGACCCAGCTCTGGCTGCATTATCATGCGCCGCCATCACACAATTGGTCTCAGCGATGAATGGCGCTGAGCTCCAATCAAGGGTAACAACAATGCCTTCCAAGCACGCCGCAAGTTCCATGTCCAACGTGTTATCGCATGTGTGCAGGAACCGGCAAGCCGAGAATACAATGGCGCCATTCTCGTCTAGAAGAATCATGCCGGACCCTCCCATATCATCGTAGTCAAAGTATGCTTCGTCAACGTTCAGCTTGTTCCATCCGGTCGACGTCTTAACCCAATGCTACGGGGCCGCCCGCTATCTGCCATCACCACATGCTTCTTCCGTCGTTCACCATGGTTCCGAGTTCCCATTTTCCCATAGACCATGTCCTCATCAGGATGATTTGGCTTGTGGTGCGTTTGATCACTTTCTAACAAGTAGATCCGGATTGTAAAGAGCTGACTTGCCAAAATGTTTGCATACAAACCGTGAATCTAAAAAAAAAAACAATCACCCCCCTTCTCGTGTGACAGCCAGGAGCGACTTTGTTAAAAAACGTTAGCAACTCTAGTCAATTTCCCAGAGTTCAGTTTCCTTTAGTTTTTCAGTTGGTGTTAGGGCATGTCTCTCTCTAAGGTTTTGGTGATCGATGACAATGCATTTGCGTACTAACCGTATGTATTGAGCTTGCAGATATTTATTCATTGGCACGAGACGATTCTTTCCCCTCGTTGTTTAAGGAGAAGACGGTGTGTTTTCTTCGTTTCTGTTTTGGTGAACTTGAGTCATAGGAAACACCATACTATCAAGAGGGGGTTTGTATTGGAAAGGTTGGGCGAAAGCATTTTTCCTTTTCCAAACGGAATATGCGGGTTCAACTTGCTCCGCTGAAATGTCATGGCATCGTGTGTGCATGACAGATGAAGCAGGCAGTAGCGGAGGGAGAGGATTTGTCGCACATAGTTGCGGTGGAACGCAGATTTGCGGCCGTCCAATTGCCTCGTGATTCATAAACTGATTTGGTGCTGCATGATGCTTTATTAGCCCTTGATTACCTTAGACGCTCACCTCCCCTGCTATTTCTTTTAGCATTCAACTTTAAATCTATTATACCTTTTGAACCATTAAATTTATATTTTGTTTGCATATTCATGTTTCTTGTGACGAGGACTTTCAAATAAGATTCATTTTGAATACTTTCTCTGTTCCATAATATATGCCGTTTTTGTAAGCTATATTAGCTTGCAAAAACTTCTTATATTATGGACAAAGGGAGTACATTTTTGACAAGTTTTTAAAAATCCGTTAAGTTTGAACTACTGAAACTTGATACGAGCAAATGGCAAAATCGTAAGTTTTAGAAACTGAAACTTAAAACTTGATGTGCCTCTAGAATCCAACGACTTTGCGGATCACGAGCCAAATCGGGCAGCCGGGTAAGTCTCAACTATTAAAAGTTTAAAAATTGATAAATAAAGACCTAAGCCCTAAGCCCGGAACCCTAAAACCCTAAACCATATGAAACTTGGTAAAACTTAATGTTACTATTACCAAGTTTCAATATTTGAAACTTAGTATTTTTTTCTAAGAAAAGAGGTTGAAATGTATTCAAGATTGGTCTTGTTTGAAAGTTCTCGACAAACACAAATATGCGAGTGAAACTTAATTTGAGAAAAAGGGTTTCCCCCCGCTTCATAAATAAAGCATCACGGAACAACCGAATCCTGCCGATACAAACACACGCACACACCACACACACCCAGGGCTGGATACAAGGACGCTGATAACAGCAACACTACCCCGACAAAATCCTATCCAACATCAGATGAACACAATCAGTACTACTACGATGATGTCGGGGCCCTCAACCGTGGGCGGGCCACCGCGAAGAGGAGAAGCCGAGTAGGACGAACAATGAGCTCCAAAGCGGCGCCTTCAGCAAGGAAACGACACCATCGTGTCGCCACCGCCCAATCCAAGGACTAGAGTTTCCCCCGGAGCCCTCCGACGACAAATGAGATGCCGCGACGGCGCCTTCAAGAAGGGGACGACGCTGGAACGCCGCCGCCGTCGGCCTGGCAGAGCAGAACGGGTTTTCACCCCGGCCAACACTCATAGTCACCGGATAGGATGAACGACCCACCCCGGTCAACACGCCGCCCACACGGCCATGCTGACCGGACAACGCCCGAGCCGCGTGCTCCGCCCAAGAGCACCCCGGCTACCATCAACCGGGCCGCCGCCACGGCATCCGAGCCCCACCCTCAACCAGGACACACCGAACGGACGCGGCTCACCAGAACGAAGCGGAAGCTCGCCTTCCACCCCAAAGTCGACACCTTGGTATGATCAGTGACCTCGGCGGCCGGATCAGGGCCAGGGGAACTCCGGCGGCCACCCGCAGCAGCCGCCATATGCAACGGAGGGGGCACCCTGCCCCTTCCCAGAGTCCCCTGCCACCACCAGCAGGCCTCGCGCGCACCACCACACCAT
Source organism: Triticum dicoccoides (assembly GCF_002162155.2). Classification (NCBI taxonomy): domain Eukaryota; kingdom Viridiplantae; phylum Streptophyta; class Magnoliopsida; order Poales; family Poaceae; genus Triticum; species Triticum dicoccoides. Next base: position 491,995,222 of record NC_041387.1, read on the forward strand.
GGCGCCACCCCGGCTTGACGAGCCCGTCGCTGAGTCCAAAGAAGAGGGAGGGAGCTCACCCGAGTCCGACGCAGACGAACCGCCGCCGGAGAGAGTCGCCGTTGCCGCGCGCAGATCGGACAACCACCAGGCCGCAGCAGCGCCGCTGCAAACCACCCCACTCCGAGGTCAAGACCGACCTCGGCCACCGCCCCGCGCCGCCCGCCGCCATCTAGGAGTCGAATCCGGGAGGATTAGGCCGGATCCGCGCCAGCACGCCACCGCCCAGATCGGGAACCCCCGCGGCCGCCACGCCACAAACGAGCTTGCCGCTCGACGTCGCGTCACCAACAGGCAACCCCGCCGCCGAACTCCAAGCCCGCCGCTGCGCCGCCGGCCCCGCCAAAGCCCGGCGCCCCCACTCGATCGGCCGTCTCGCGCCAGCCGCGGAGCACGAGGGGGAGGAAGAAGAGGCCCCGCCGCCGCCCCCACCGGCCGGGCTTCGCCCGCCGGCGTTGCTGGGTGGCGGCGAGGGAGGAGAGCAGAGGAGGGGGAGGTGGGTTGCGGCGGCTAGGGTACCCCCCGGTCGCTCGCGAGAGCGACACGGGAGGGGAGCGGAGGGGATGGGACGGTCTCAGGACTCAGTGAAACTTAATTTTGACTTTTGTTTCAAAGGGTGTAGTAGATTAAAAGTTAAAAGATGAAATAGAAAAAGGCACGAGAGGTGGGATGCACATGCATGGATGGACCCAGCCTATACTAGTTAAATGTCTAATACTAATAATGTTTATGAATATTAAAGCAATCGGCCGGCCGGAAAGGACTAGTCAGGTGCGTTCCCCGTGCCTTGGTGCTCCTGCGAATTTCTGGGTAGCAGGAGTGTTTTCTTTTTTTTCGAAAAGGACTTAGATCTATTTTTTGCAAAAAAAATAAATTCATTGCTTAATCATGGAGATTATAATCATTTTGGTTCCTCACATGTATTTCTTGAGGACCCGGTGTCAACCACACAGCAATACGGATAGAGCCCTATGCCCCTGCTGGGGCAGGACAATGAGCAACATAGTTTGGGGGGCAACAAATCAAAGAAACGGTGTCTTCTTTGTCCATGCCTCCACTATAGCTGCACCTAGTGATCGACCCAGCTCTGGCTGCATTATCATGCGCCGCCATCACACAATTGGTCTCAGCGATGAATGGCGCTGAGCTCCAATCAAGGGTAACAACAATGCCTTCCAAGCACGCCGCAAGTTCCGTGCCCAACGCGTTATCGCATGTGTGCAGGAACCGGCAAGCCGAGAATACAATGGCGCCATTCTCGTCTAGAAGAATCATGCCGGACCTGTCGTGATTCTAAGACTGGCAGTAGAAAGGGCGGTAGGTATGGAGATGCAAGATCTTAGCTATGATGAAGGTGTACATACGTGTTTATGAGTTCAGGCCCTTCTCGGAGGAAGTAACAGCCCTACGTCTCGGTACCCGGAGGCGGTCGACTGAATTATATGTGTGTGATGTTACAGGGGGTGCGAACCCTTGTGCCAGCGAAGGAGGGTGGCTTATATAGAGTGCGCCAGGACCCCAGCCATCCTCCGTTACAGAGGGTTGAATGTACATAAAGTAGGGGCGTTACAGGTAACGCTAGCCTTAAGTGCTATTAATGACCTTAAAGACTATTGAGGAACGCCTGCCCATTACAATGCCGAGTGACTCCTAATCTTCGGTGGGCCGAGTGGTTCCTTGAATGGTCTAGTGATAATAGGTAGGAGGACTCCCGAGTGACATGATTGGTCGAGTGGATTGCACTCGACGTCTTTGACTGGGGGTCTCATGCTGCTTCTTGGACTTCTTATCTTCTAGGGTAGGGACCTTGGGTAGGACGTATAGGTCAGGCCTATGACCCTACCCCAGGTCTGTATCCTCATCAGTAGCCCCCGAATGGATTAAGGTTCGAGTGGAAAGTAGGTTGAAGTTGAACTTGTTCTGAGCTTTGCACTTTCGCGAGCGTTTTCTGCTAGATGGAAAACTCACGTTGGTACTTCAGTGTCGATTCAATTGCCTTGATCCATTCAGAGAATTGTCGACTGAACATATAGCATCGTCTGCCGAGTGTTGTATTAGAGTGCAGGATCTTTGGCGCGATTGACTGCAGCGTATCCTGGATTTCACGGGATACGAAATTTCGGGGAAGCGCGCGGGACGGGAAACGCTGAAGTGGGCGGAGCGGATAAACAGTGATGCCTCGAGTTCTGCGCCACCTTTCTCGCCACGTACGTTGCGCGCGACTGTTGCGGGATTTGACAGGATCGCCTGGTCCCACGCGTCAGTCACTCAGAAGCAACCTTTTATAAGGCGACGGGGCCGAGGCGACTGCACTGTGCGCCTCTGTTTCTCTTTCTCCTTCCTCCACTTCTCCATCGCGCCCGGCTCTTCTACTCTCGATGCTGCCGCTCTGCCGCCATGGTGAAGGACAAGACGGTGGCGCTAGAGCACGCAAAGAAGGCGACAGGGGCAGCGAAGGGCAAGAAGCAGAACCGCGGGTCATCATCGCGCGCGGGGCTGGCGTCGGGCTGGATCCAGGGTGATTGGATCCGGTCTTCGCTCCGGCAAGAAGATCTGGACGAGCTGGCGGAGTCCGGACTGATAGCCAAGGGGGCGGCAAGGCTGCCGGGAGGGGAGATGGAGCCGCGGCCTCGACCAGGTGAGTGCGTATTGCTTGCCACTCACGTCGATCAGGTTTTTTCGCTCCCTCCGCACCCCTTCTTCCGGGGATTCCTGAGTTTCTTTGGTGCCCAACTCCACCATTTTTCTCCCACACCATCACGTATCTGGCCGCGTTCTTGTCGATGTGTGAAAACTTTTTGGGGTGTCGACCGCACTGGGGTCTTTTCAAGCATATCTTCACCATCCGATCCTAGTCGGTCAAGAAGGCAAAAACGAGTGACTCAAAGACCCATGTCATTCAGATGTGTGGGGGTTTGGGTATCTAGAAGAGGCACATGAGTGCTTTCCCTGCCATGACTCTCCCTGAATTGGTCAGAGGCTGGCAGTCGACCTGGTTCTACTGCCAGGACGTCGCAACTCCAGGTCAGTCTACTGGCCTTCTCCACTTCACATTCGACCGTGTCCAGACTCCTACTCCACTGAAAGTGACTGCTGCTGAGAACGTGGAGACGAAGATGTTGGTGGAGAGAGTGGTCCAACTGATTAATGAGGGTGTCACTAGCCTGGACCTGCTAGAAGTGTTCCTCAGTCAATGCATCCAGCCTCTTCAGGCTCGTGACCACCCCATGTGACTGTACTCCAGATCTGACGACACCGCTCAGGTCCATCCAGAAGAGGTGCCGCCCAAGACCGTGGCCATGTGGCTGAGGAGCATCACAGGTAACCAGGAGAATCCCAGAGGAGCCAGGCGAGTCATCCCCTTCAGCGACGATAACCAGCCCAACAAGGTACGCTCCTTATTCCGACTGTCTTGCATATATGTTCCAACTGTACTTGATCTCGACTGACTTTTACTCGAGTTCTTGTCTTGTAGGTTTTCACTGAGATGTATTCGATGCCCAACAGCGAACAAGCTCTGGAGCAGGACCAGGATAGAGAGGCCAGCGCAGAGGAAAGTGGAGAATGGGAGTCCTCGGATGAAGAGGAGGAGGAGTAGAGCGAGGAGTCGGACGACGAGGAAGAGGTTGACTCGCCGCCGCGCTCCGAACACCGATCCAAGCAACACCATGACCCGGCGGGCGGGCGTGGGAAGAACGTGGCTCCGGGTCCCCATGCTTAGAAGCGCACTCGGACGTCGACTCCAGAGCCGACAGAGAAGACCGCCAAGCAGCCCAAGGTTGCTCCTCCAAAGGCTCGGAAGACTTTGCCGCGGATCAAGATGGACGTCCATGTTGCTTTGGGGTGAGTATCTCACTTGTATTTATGTAGGCCGACTGAATTTTTTGTTCTGACCAACCGGATCATGTATCTTTCTAGCCCCACCTCTGCTACTACTGACATGGACATCGACAAGGCACCAGGAGACGAGGAGACCGACGACGCGGCTACCTCTCGAGCTGGTAAGTCCATTCAACCAGGTTTCATTTAGTCGAGTGGATCTTCGGTCGGCTGAATCTCTGATATTTCTCTCTTTCTGTAGTTCCGCAAGAGGTCGTTGTGCTCCTTGATGAAGAAGAAGAAGGACCTCTACAGGAGAGGAGGAAGAGGAGTGGGGGCTCAAGCAGGAGGAGGCTTGAAGTTCAAGTCCCTCAGTCGACGCCGGTGCTTGAGGCGGTGGTCGAACGTTCCGGAGAGCCGGTTCGGACCAATGTCACATTCGCCAACCCGCTGACGACTGATCGTCCGTCGGGATTGGCTGCTCCAACTCCTGCCGCTCCAGTAACTGCCTCGAACGCCCTGGAGCCATCACTCTTTGCTGCATATCAGATCCCGGACGCCTCGCCGAGTGCTGCCAGGGAGGCTCTTTGCCAGGTGAACCTTGTCATGGAGTAAGTGAAGGTGATGCACGAGGCTAGTCAGGTGGCTTGCAACGCCAGCACTACCCTGCAGACCAATGTTCAGGTCAGTGAACTCCGACTGATCTTTTGAATGCTGTTTTATATCCGATCACCCACTGGGTGTGCCTTTATCTAGAGTTTAGGAAATTTTCCACTCCACTCGACTCGAACTGAGTCTTAGTAATCTGTCTGAACCAGTGGGGGCACGCCGAGTGCACCCACTGGGTGTAGTCCCCGAGACCACAGTCGACTGCTTGTAGTCGGCTGAGGTCTTAGAATTTTCTCTTTTTTTTGACTCACGCTGGGCAGACCCTGCCGAGTGTTGATCTGAGCCAGTGGGGGCACGCTAAGTGCACCCACTGGGTGTAGTCCCCGAGACTACTGTTGGATATTTGATTCAGCAGTAGTCTTAGAGTAACTTTTCACTGTCATTGCCTCTTGTTTCTGTCGACTGACATATCTTTCTCGCTGACTGCAGAGGTCTTGTGATCTTGGAGCTCGACTTTCTGAGCTAAAGAAGAAGCATATCAGTGTTGAACTCGATCTGGAACTCGCAAAGAAGAACCTCAAGAATGCTCAACAAGAGACAACCATCATGGGAGGTAACCATTCGACTGTCTTGTCTACTTAGTAGCTCGCGTCTTTCACTGCTTTTTCTTTTAGTCTCTTTCAACTAAGTGACTTCACACAAGCAGATGTGCGTAGTGAAAACCGTCAACTTCAGGCTCGTCTGAAGAGTGTTGTTTCTTTAGATAAAATGAAGGAAGCTTTGGAGAAGAAGGACCAGGACATTGCTGCTGCTCAGAAGGAAGCACGTGATAAGACAACGCTTGCGGAACAGAAGCTGGCTTCAGTTGGCAAGTTGGAAGAGGAGAACACAAAATTGAAGACCGCCATCTCATAAGCCAATTGAGAAGTAGAGCAACTGAGGAAGGATAAGGAGAACCTGACCACTGATGTTGGAGGCCTCAGAGCCAAGACGGGCAAGTTAGAGTCCTATCTGGGACAACTTGCCGCGAAACTAGTTCTGAAGCTTGAAGGTATAGTCACTCGACTGGTTAATTGTCGTTGATCGGAGTATGTTGTAATATTGTCGACTCATTGTTTTTCGTGACAGAACAGATCTTTGCCAGGACCTCGAAGCTGAAATTGGGCGAGTCGAGACAGGTCTCGACCCCATCAATTGTCCCGTGAAAGATGATGTTGCGATGAACTTGCTGCGATTGGAATCATGCTTGGACGATGCTGTTGCCTATTTGGCTCGACTGAAGGCTGCGATGACCCGAGTGGATGCTGAACTCTGGCCTCAGGCGGAACTTTCTCAAGACCTCGAGTCGCTGATGACTCAACTCAATCAGATTCCTGGCCAAGTGCAAGAGTGGAAGAAGTCATCCGCCCACTGTGGTACTGACGTCGCCCTGTCGTTGGTTTGAGTGCATTGCAAGGAGGCTAGAGAAGACAAACTGGCGGCCCTCAAGGTTGCGAATACAAAGAAGCACTCCTTCCAGACCTTCATGGACACCTTCCTTGAGGCAGCCACTCGTATCGGTGATAATATCGACCTCGACAACTTCTGCGATCCAGCCAGCCCTTCTCCCACTTAGTGACCGAAAAAACATTATGCTTCACCTTTATTTGCTTTGGAGTGCCGAGTGATTTGTAATCATTAAAACTCCTTCGGGCCTGACGCCCGAGTACTTTAATCTGCGGTTTAGAAACCTTTGAATTTATCTGCCCTGGGCATGTTTAAATATGTTGTGTTTATCTTCTCTCGGGTTGGTTTTTGTACTCCTGATGCAGCTTCTGAGGAAGAGGTCGCAGTCGACCCGTTGGACGAGCCTTGAGCAGCATTGATCAGCTCATCAGCGAGGCACTCAGCAATGGTCTTGACATTCCTGAAAGCAATTCATCTTGGCATTAGCTGTTGAACGAGCCTTTGGCAGCATTGATCAGCTCATTAGCAAGGTACTCAACAATGGTCTTGACGCTCCTGAAAGCAGCTCGCCTCGGCGCCGGCTGTTGGATGAGCCTTTGGCAGTGCACACAATCTCGTCCTTCTTCTTGTTGGTGCAGCCTCGGGGGGAGGGGTCGTGGCCGACCTGCCCCATTCGGCTGGGTTTCTCAAACTTAGGCGAGTACTGGACTGCAGCTAAACCTCCGAGTGAGGGGATTGCTCACCCCTCGGTAGGATTCTTATACTTAGGTGAGTATTGGACTGCAGCTAAGCCCCCGAGTGAGAGGATTGCTCGCCACTTGGTAGGATTTTTTATACTTAGGTGAGTACTGGACTACAGCTAAGCCCCCGAGTGAGAGGATTGCTCGCCACTCGGTAGGATGTTTTATACTTTGGCGGGTACTGGACTGCAGCTAAGCCCCCGAGTGAGAGGATTGCTTG
>NC_041387.1:492002599-492048098 GCF_002162155.2 Triticum dicoccoides
GTTAGGCGAAACGGATTCGCAGCTAAGCCTCCGAGCGAGAGGCTGGCTCACCACTCGGTAGGATTTTTAATACTTAGGTGAAACGGATTCGCAGCTAAGCCTCTGAGTGAGAGGCTGGCTCACCACTCGGTAGGATTTTTAATACTTAAGCGAAACGGATTCGCAGCTAAGCCTCCGAGTGAGAGGCTTGCTCACCACTTGGTAGGATTTTTAATACTTAGGCGAAATGGATTCGTAGCTAAGCCTCCGAGTGAGTGGCTGGCTCACCACTCGGTAGGATTTTTTATACTTAGGCGAAACGGATTCACAGCTAAGGCACCCACTGGGGGGATTTTAGAACATGCAAAAAATGAACAACAATCATTGGGAAGACTGTAAAATCATGTATTTTGATAATCGAACTAAAAGGTACTTCTTATTACATCTCAACAGTCTATGTACTTTAAGAGTAAAAGGGGCGGAGCAAATCTGCATTCCAGGCGTGCGGTGATGTCTACTACACAACCTTCTTGTAGACGTTGTTGGTCCTGCAAGTGCACAAGTTTGTAGGACAGTAGCAAATTTCCCTCAAGTGGATGACCTAAGGTTTATCAATCCGTAGGAGGCGTAGGATGAAGATGGTCTCTCTCAAACAATCCTGCAACCAAATAACAAAGAGTCTCTTGTGTCCCCAACACACCCAATACAATGGTAAATTGTATAGGTGCACTAGTTCGGCGAAGAGATGAAGATACAAGTGCAATATGGATGGTAGATAAAGGTATTTGTAATCTGAAATTGTAAAAACAGCAAGGTAGCGAGCGATAGAAGTGAGCGTAAACGGTATTGCAATGATAGGAAACAAGGCCTAGGGTTCATACTTTCACTAGTGCAAGTTCTCTCAACAATAATAACATAGATAGATCATATAACAATCCCTCAACATGCAACAAAGAGTCACTCCAAAGCAACTAATAGCGGAGAACAAACAAAGAGATTATGGTAGGGTACGAAACCACCTCAAAGTTATTCTTTCGGATCGATCTATTAAAGAGTTTGTACTAGAATAACACCTTAATACACAAATCAACCATAACCCTAATGTCACCTAGATACTCCATTGTCACCTCAAGTATCCGTGGGCATGATTATACGATATGCATCACACAATCTCAGATTCATCTATTCAACCAACACAAAGTACTTCAAAGAGTGCCCCAAAGTTTCTACCGGAGAGTCAAGAACGTGTGCCAACCCATATGCATAGGTTCATGGGCGGAACCCGCAAGTTGGTCACCAAAACATACATCAAGTGGCACGTGATATCCCATTGTCACCACAGATAAACACGGCAAGACATACATCAAGTGTTCTCAAATAAAGACTCAATCCGATAAGATAATTTCAAAGGGGAAACTCAATCCATTACAAGAGAGTAGAGGAAGAGAAACATCATAAGATCCAACTACAATAGAAAAGCTCAGGATACATCAAGATCGTGCCATAGAGGGAACACGAGAGAGAACACGAGAGAGAGAGAGAGAGAGATCAAACACATAGCTATTGGTACATACCCTCAGCCTCGAGGGTGAACTACTCCCTCCTTGTCATGGATAGCGCCGGGATGAGGAAGATGGCCACTGGTGAGGGGTTCCCCCTCCGGCAGGGTGCCGGAACGGGCTCCTGAGAGTTTTTTGGTGGCTACAGAGGCTTGCGGCGGCGGAACTCCCGATCTATCTTGATTTTCGATGGTTTTAGGGTACGTAGGCTTATATAGGTGAAAGAAGTCGGTCGGGGGGTGCTTGAGGGGTCCACGAGATAGGGGGGCACGCCCAGTAGGGGGGGCTATCTCCTGGGCTCCTCGAGTATCTTCTGACATGAACTCCAAGTCTCCAGGATGATAATCTTCCAAAAAATAACGCTGCCGAAGGTTTCATTCTGTTTGGACTCCGTTTGATATTCCTTCTCTTCGAAATACTGAAACATGCAATAAAACAGCAATATGGGCTGGGCCTCCAGTTAATAGGTTAGTCCCAAAAGTAATATAAAAGTGTATAATAAAGCCCATAATCATTCAAAACAGATAATAAAATAGCATGAATGCTTCATAAATTATAGATACGTTGGAGACGTATCAAGCATCCTCAAGCTTAATTGCTACTCGTCCTTGAGTAGGTAAATGATAAAGAAGGAATTTATGAAGTGTGAATGCTAGAAGGTGCACAAGTTTGATCAATGATAATTTCAATCACCTTTTCTAGCATGATAATATGTCATAACAGTAGTTCATCTCATAAAACTTTTCACGAACTAGTAACAAGCACTTCACATGTTAAAGCATAGACCATAAACTTTCTTGAAAACTGGCAAACTTCATTCTTAGTCATCAAACAATTGCAATTCATCTTATTTTCAGGAAGGGTCTATGTCAGAGCTTTAATTTAGCAAACTTCACATACTCAACTATCATATAGTCTTCTACAATTGCTAACACTCACGCAATACTTGTGGTTATGATGTTTTAATCACACAGAGAAAGATTGGGGCTTATAATGTTGCCTCCAAACGTATTCACCTTTGGGTGATGTCAACAATAATAGTTCATGCTAACGTACATCCAATTGGATATATATATATATCAGGATCACCCTAACACAAAGTGTTTGCCAAAGGATAAAATGAAAAAGGGAAAGGTGAAGATCACCTTGACTCTTGCATAAAGTAAAAGACATAAAGTAAAAGGTAGGCCCTTCGTAGAGGGAAGCAGAGGTTATCATGCGCTTTTAGGGTTGGATACACAAAATCTTAATGCGAAAGAACGTCACTTTATATTGCCCCTTGTATATGGACCTTTATTATGCAGTCCGTCGCTTTTATTGCTTCCATAACAAGTTCGTACAAAGCTTATTTTCTCCGCACTAATAAGTCATGCATATTTAGAGAGCAATTTTTATTGCTTGCACCGATGACAACTTACTTGAAGAATCTTACTCAATACATAGGTAGGTATGGTGGACTCTCATGGCAAAACTGGGTTTAAGGATATTTGGAAGCACAAGTAGTATCTCTACTTGGTGCTAGGAACTTTGGCTAGCATGAGGGGGAAAGGCAATCTCAACATGTTTGAATGATCCATGACAATATACTTTAACTGAGATGCGAGAAAACATAACCCATTACGATGTCTTCCTTGTCCAACATCAACTCTTTAGCATGTCATACTTAATGAGTGCTCACAATTATAAAAGATGTCTATGATAATATATTTATATGTGAAATCTCTCTTCCTTCAATATTCTTTCATGAATTGTTCAAATGACTAAAACAATGCTTGCTAACCGTCAATAAATTTACAACCTCTACTTCTTAGATGTGAAGTCATTTCTACCCATGGGATAAGCAAATGAGACTTATACAATTTCAGATTTATGACATTCAACTCATTCAACAATTTACTCATAGGATATAAGTGAAGCACTTGAGTAAATGAAAAACTACTCCAAAAAGATATAAGTGAAGATCAATGAGTAGCTAAATAATTATGCAACTATGCGAAGACTTTCTCTCATTAAATAATTTAGATCTTTGTATTGTATTCAAGCAGCAAGCAAAACAAAATAAAATTACAATGCAAGGATAGCACAACTCATGTGAAGAAGCAAAAACTTAGGCTCAACCGATACTAACCGATAGTTGTTGAAGAAGGAAGGTGGGATGCCTACCGGGGCATCCCCAAGCTTATATGCTTGAGACTTCTTGAAATATTATCTTGGGGTGCCTTGGGCATCCCCAAGCTTGAGCTTTTATGTCTCCTTAATTCCTCTCATATCATGGTTTCTCTTCTTTTTATCAAAAGCTTCATCCACAACAAACTCAACAAGAACTTGTGAGATAGGTTAGTATAAACCAATGCAAAACCTTATCATTTTCTACTGTAACAAATCACTTAAATAATTATTCAACATTGCACACTAAACACCTCTGCATATTTAATACTCCTATCCTAAAATAGAATCATTAAACAAGCAAACATATGCAGAGAATGCAACCATAAGAGCAATTTGCCAAAACAGTACAGTCTGTAAAGAATGCAAGAGTATCAATACTTCCCTAACTCCAAAAAATATTAGAGAAAATTCCCACTGTAATAAATTTATCAGAGCTTAATATGCAAAAATATTCAACATTATACCATTCTCTGACTTTTCTAGGGAATTTTTGCAACAGCGGTAAACTTTCTGTTTTCAAACAGCAACATGTATACTAGCAAAACAAGCATGGCAAAGGCTATCCTTGACATTTTTATTGAAACTAAAGATGCAAAACATTATTCTAAATAACAGCAAGCAAATACTAACTAAATAAAATGACTCTCCAAGCAAAACACATATCATGTGGCGAATAAAAATATAGCTCCAAGTAAAGTTACAGATGAACGAAGACGAAAGAGGGGATGCCTTCCAGGGCATCTCCAAGCTTAGGCTCTTGGTTGTCCTCGAATATTACCTTGGGGTGCCTTGGGAATCCCCAAGCTTAGGCTCTTGCCATTCCTTATTCCATAGTCCATCGAATCTCTACCCAAAACTTGAAAACTTCAACCACACAAAACTCAAAACAAAACTCGTAAGCTCCGTTAGTATAAGAAAATAAAACCACCACTTAGGTACTGTAGTTAACTCATTCTAAATTCATATTGGTGTAATATCTACTATATTCTAATTTCTCTATGGTTCATACCCTCCGATACTACTCATAGATTCATCAAAATAAGCAAACAACACAGTGAAAACAGAATCTGTCAAAAACAGAACAGTATGTAGTAATCTGTATCAAACGTATACCTCTGGAACCCCAAAAATTATGAAATAAATTTTGGACCTGGGGAATTTATCTATTAATAATCTGCAAAAATAATCAACCTAAAATCAGTCTCCAGTGAAAAATGGCAGCTATTCTCGTGAGTGCTAAAGTTTCTGTTTTTTACAGCAAGATCACAAACTTCACCTAAGTCTCCCCAAAGGTCCTACTTGGCACTTTATTGAAATAAAAACTATAAAACATGATTACTAAAGTAGCATAATCATGTGGACACGCAAAAATAGTAAGGGTAAATATTGGGTTGTCTCCCAACAAGCGCTTTTCTTTAATGCCTTCTTAGCTAGGCATGATGATGACAATGATGCTCACATAATAGATAAGAATTGAAACATAATGGGAGCATCATGAAGCATATGACTAGCACATTTAAGCCTAACCTGCTTACTATGCATAGGGATTTTGTGAGCAAACAACTTAGGGGAACAATAATCAACAAGCATAGGATGGCACAACAAGCATAACTTCAAGATTTTCAACACATAGAGAGGAAACTTCACATTATTGCAATTCCTACAAGCATAAGTTCCTCCCTCATAATAATTTTCAGTAGCATCATGAATGAATTCAACAATATAACGAGCACCTAAAGCATTCTTTTCATGATCTACTAGCCTAGAAAATTTACTACTCTCCACATAAGCAAAATTCTTCTCATTCGGAATAGTGGGAGTATCATAAGAGACTTGAACACTAAATATTGTTTCCACATTAAAAGAGTAATGTTCAGAAAAAGGGTAATCATAATCATGACAAGATATATAAATATAATCATCACTACTTTTTATAGCATAAGTTTCATCACAATAATCATCATAAGTAGCAACTTCGTTCTCATAATAATCGATTGAAACCTCTCCCAAGATAGTGGAATCACTAAATAAAGTTGACACTCTTCCAAATCCACTTTCATATTCATCACAATAAAATTCAACATCTTCCAAAATAGTGGGATCACTACTTCCTAAAGTTGACACTCTTCCGAACCCACTTTCATCAATATAATCATCATAGGTAGGAGGCATGCTATCATCATAACAACTTTGTATATCAAAACTTGGGATGCTAAAAATATCATCTTCATTAAACATAGCATCCCCAAGCTTGGGACAAACATTAATTTCAGCAATTATATTCTCAAATATTTCATTCTCATCAAACATAGCTTCCCCAAGCTTGGGCCTTTTCATATCATAAGCATAATCACTCTCATCATTAATAGTATGGATAGCACCAATAGTATAGCAATTATCATCATCACAATGAGTAGTAGGAGCAACATCATTTGGGAGGGATACCTTTTTACCTTTATTTCCCCTTCTTTTCCTTTTCTTTTTCACATTATGTGTGAGTTCAACCTTCCTCTTTGAGCTCCTTATTGACGAGATTGGTTGAATAGAAAGCTCCTCCTCGTTACCTGATTCATCATAAGAAATAATAGGAGGATATTGGGAAGTCTCTTCCCGTTCCTTAGTATTCTCAACATCTTTTATTTGCTTTCTTTTCTTTAGGTAATTGGCAATATAAGTATTTTCAATGCAATTCTCTGCACAATACAAATAAATCTTCTCTAAATCAATATCAAGGAATTTCTTATGGGCAAATTCTGGAAGGTCCTTAAGTAAACGTTTCAATCCTTCATAACCCAAAAGTAAACTAAGTTCATTGCAATGTGCAAGGGAGATCAAATCATCACAATTTTTGGACACGATTCGATCATGAAACAATTTGCATTGGAGATGTAAATGACCATGTTCATTGCAAAGTTCACAAGTACGGCAAAGGAATTTTAAATTCTCAGCACTCACATCTAGCCTTTCTTGCAACCATTTAGTTTCTAAATGCTTATGCCTCTTTCAATAAAAATCTTCTCTATTAGGTGTGTTCATGCAAACATGCACTCCACAAAAGTTGACATGCTCATAAGAGATATTTTCATCATGACTAGAGAAATCATCATTAGTACTAAGGATATTAAAGGAATTCATACTAACAACATTACAATCATGCTCATCATTCAAAGATTTAGTATCAAACATTCTATAGATTTCTTCTTCTAACACTTGAGCACAATTTTCCTTTTCATCAAACTCACGAAAGATATTAAAAAGATGAAGCGTATGAGATAAACTCAATTCCATTTTTTGGTAGTTTTCTTTTATAAACTAAACTAGTGATAAAACAAGAAACAAAAAGATTCGATTGCAAGATCTAAAGATATACCTTCAAGCACTCACCTCCCCGGAAACGGCGCCAGAAAAAAGCTTGATGTCTACTACACAACCTTCTTCTTGTAGACGTTGTTGGGCCTGCAAGTGCACATGTTTGTAGGACAGTAGCAAATTTCCCTCAAGTGGATGACCTAAGGTTTATCAATCCGTAGGAGGCGTAGGATGAAGATGGTCTCTCTTGAACAACCCTGCAACCAAATAACAAAGAGTCTCTTGTGTCCCCAACACACCCAATACAATGGTAAATTGTATAGGTGCACTAGTTCAGCGAAGAGATGAAGATACAAGTGCAATATGGATGGTAGATAAAGGTATTTGTAATCTGAAATTGTAAAAACAGCAAGGTAGCGAGCGATAAAAGTGAGCGTAAACGGTATTGCAATGATAGGAAACAAGGCCTAAGGTTCATACTTTCACTAGTGCAAGTTCTCTCAACAATAATAACATAGATAGATCATATACAATCCCTTAACATGCAACAAAAAGTCACTCCAAAGCAACTAATAGCGGAGAACAAACAAAGAGATTATGGTAGGGTACGAAACCACCTCAAAGTTATTCTTTCGGATCGATCTATTAAAGAGTTTGTACTAGAATAACACCTTAAGACACAAATCAACCAAAACCCTAATGTCACCAAGATACTCCATTGTCACCTCAAGTATCTGTGGGCATGATTACTATGATATGAATCACACAATCTCAGATTCATCTATTCAACCAACACAAAGTACTTCAAAGAGTGCCCCAAAGTTTCTACCGGAGAGTCAAGAACGTGTGCCAACCCATATGCATAGGTTCATGGGCGGAACCCACAAGTTGGTCACCAAAACATACATCAAGTGGCACATGATATCCCATTATCACCACAGATAAGCACGGCAAGACATACATCAAGTGTTCATAAAAGACTCAATCCGATAAGATAACTTCAAAGGGGAACTCAATTCATCACAAGAGAGTAGAGGGGGAGAAACATCATAAGATCCAACTACAATAGCAAAGCTCAGGATACATCAAGATCGTGCCATAGAGGGAACACGAGAGAGAACATGAGAGAGAGAGAGAGAGAGAGATCAAACACATAGCTATTGGTACATACCCTCAGCCCCGAGGGTGAACTACTCCCTCCCCGTCATGGATAGCACCGGGATGGTGAAGATGGCCACCTGTGAGGGGTTCCCCCTCCGGCAGGGTGCCGGAATAGGCTCCCGAGAGGTTTTTGGTGGCTACAGAGGCTTGCGGCGGCGGAACTCCTGATCTATCTTGATTTTCGATGGTTTTAGGGTATGTAGGCTTATATAGGCGAAAGAAGTCGGTCGGGGGGGTGCTCGAGGGGTCCACGAGACAGGGGGAGCCCCCTATCTCCTGGGCTCCTCGAGTATCTTCTGACGTGAACTCCAAGTCTCCAGGATGATAATCTTCCAAAAAATAACGCTGCCGAAGGTTTCATTCCGTTTGGACTCTGTTTGATATTCCTTTTCTTTGAAATACTGAAACAGGCAATAAAACAGCAATATGGGCTGGGCCTCCGGTTAATAGGTTAGTCCCAAAAGTAATATAAAAGTGTATAATAAAGCCCATAATCATTCAAAACAGATAATAAAATAGCATGAATGCTTCATAAATTATAGATACGTTGGAGACGTATCATGCAGCTCATCTTTATTGTGTTCGACGTTGAAAAGACGATATGCTCCGTTGTGGAGCACTTTGGTGATGACAAAGGGGCCTTCCCAAGCAGGAGCGAGCTTGTGTGGTTTCTGCTAGTCCACTCGAAGAACCAAGTCTCCTTCCTGGGATGCTCGACCCCTTACGTTTCTGGCATGGAATCGACGCAGGTCTTGCTGATAAATGGTCGACCGGATCAAGGCCATCTCTCTTTCTTACTCTAGGAGATCGACCGCATCCTGCCAAGCCTGTTCTGCTTCCTCTTCTGAAAAGAGCTCGACTCGGGGCGCATTGTGGAGCAGGTCACTCAGGAGTACGGCTTCAGCTCCATGGACTAGGAAGAATGGAGTTCGCCCAGTCGACTGATTAGGAGTTGTCCTCAATCCCCAGAGTACTAATGGAAGTTCATCAACCTAGGCTCCTGCTACATGCTTGAGGTCACGCATCAACCGGGGTTTCAGTCCTTTGAGAATCAATCCATTCACTATTTCAGCCTGTCCATTCGACTGAGGATGGGCGACTGAAGCATAGTCGACCCTCGTACCTTGGGTGGCACAAAAGGCTCTGAATTCGTCAGAGTCGAAGTTCGACCCGTTATCTGTGATGAAGCTGTGCAGAACACCATATCTGAATATCAATTCTCTGATGAAACTTACGACTGTACTTGCTTCAAGGTTTTTAATGGGCTTGGCTTCGATCCATTTGGTAAACTTGTCGACTGCCACCAATACATGGGTAAATCCACTCCAACCAGTCCTCAGAGGTCCGACCATGTCCAATCCCCAGACAGCGAAAGGCTAGACGAGTGGGATAGTCTTCAGAGATGACGCAGGCTTATGGGACATGTTGGAGTAAAACTAACAGCCTTCACATTTCTCTACTATTTCCTTTGCCATCTCGTTGGCATGTGGCCAGTAAAACCCGGCTCGGTACTCTTTGGCCACGATGGTCCGAGAGATCGTATGGTGACCATAGGTTCCCGAGTGAATATCATTGAGGATCATTCGGCCTTCTTCTAGCGTGATGCATTTCTGGCAGACTCCAGTTACACTTTCCCTGAATAACTGACCTTTTATCACGGTAAAGGCTTTAGATCGTCGAACGATCTGTCGAGCCTCTTCTTCATCCTCTGGAAGTTCTTTCCTAAGGATGTATGCAATGTAGGGCACTGTCTAGTCGGGAGTGATGACCAAAACCTCCATGACTAAGTCAACCACGGCTGGGATTTCGACTTTAGTCGGATCTGTGGCGCTCTTAGGCTGTGGGGGCTCTTCAATGAAAGGATCTTCTTGAACTGAAGGTGAATGAATGTGCTCCAAAAACACATTGTTGGGAATGGCTTCCCTCTTAGACCCTATCTTAGCCAACTCATCTGCAGCTTGATTTTTTAGTCGGGGTATAAATTCGAGAAAGTCGAACTTGGGGTTGGCCATGCTAGACTCAAGGAAGAATTTGATATACTTGACAAGGCCCACAAGGTTTTGAAGGGTGTTCATGCTTCTCTCAAAGAGTCTCATGATCAACTCCAAATGAATCTAACCAAGGAGATTTCCACTTGTCCTCCTTTCATTCTAATTAATAATGCCCATGCTACTAACCCTTGTTGTGAGCATGTGCATCTTGTGGAAGAAAATGCTAAGTTGAAAGAGCAACTTGAGAAGGGCCTTGTGACTTGCATACAAGGCGAGAAGAACCTCAATGACCTCTTGAGCAATCAAAAGGAAGCTGTAGGAAAGGAAGAACTTGGGTTTGTTCCCAAGTCAAAGAAGAAGAAGAAGAAGAACAAGACCAAGCAACCTCTCCCACTAAAGGAGACCTTCCTCAAGACAGGTGAGGGTACTCATGAGAAGAAGAAGAACAAGGAATAGGGTGGTAATGCCAAGAAGGGCAAAACAGCTCCCAACAACAAAGTCGACGACTTTAACCCTTCTTACGTTTTATGCCGTGCTAGTGATGGGCATGTTTATGCCAAATTTGTTGGTTCTTACTATGAGTACATTGAATGGTCTATTTTGGTTCCTAAGACCCTTGTTGCTAACATCAAAGGACCCATTCAAGAATGGGTACCTAAATCCAAGCATTGATCTCTTGTAGGAGTTTTCTTCCGGTGGGGTGTCATGGTTGCTCGATGGTGGAGCAACAAATCATATGACCGGTATCAAGGACTTGGTGGTGGATGTGCATCCAATTCCATCTATGCCCACCCATGTCCAATTTGGTGATGCCTCAACTTCTAAGGTATTGGGACTTGGTAATGTGGCCATCTCTCAAGATTTAACTATTGAGAAAGTCATGCTTGTCGAGTGCCTTGCATACAATTTACTTTCTGTTTGTCAACTTGCACTTATGGGCTTTGCAACATTCTTTGATCTTGATACCGTGGCCCTTTTCTGGAGCAAGACTCTTAAAGTAGCCTTTGTTGGGCATGTCGAGAATGGTCTCTATGTGGTGAACTTTCCGGAGCGTCCCACTAAGATTGTGACTTGCCTAATGGATAAAGTTGATGTGGGTTGGCTTTAGCATCGCCGACTAGCCCGTGTCAATATGAGATCTTTGTAAAGTCTCCTCAAAGGGGACCACGTCTGTGGACTAACTAATGTGAGTTTTGCCAAAGACCGTGCTTGCAGTGCTTGTATCGAAGGAAAGCTTCATGAAACATCTCACCGACCATCGACTATCATCTACTCAAAGAGGCCCTTGAAGCTCCTACACATGGATCTCTTTGGTCCTCCATCCTTTGATAGTCTTGGTGGAAGAAGTTGCTTGGTGATTATGGATGACTACTCAAGATACACATGGGTATACTTGTTCAAGAGTAAGAGTGAGACTCAACAAACCATAATCAACTTGGCAAATGAATCTCAACGTCAACATGAAGCAAAAATCTTGATGATTAGAAGTGACAACGACATCGAGTTCAAGAACTACACCTTGGATGAGTTTCTTAGTGACAAGGAGATCAAGCACCAATATGCCGCACCCTATACTCCTCGACAAAATGGTGTGGCAGTGAGGAAGAACCGAACATTGATGGATGCGGTAAGGACCATGATGGCGGAATTCAAATCTCCATACAAATTTTTTTTGGCCGAAGCCATCAACACCGCATGTCATGCTTCCAATAGGCTCTACCTTCGCAAAGGCTTGAACAAGACTCCATATGAGATACTTACCGGCAACAGGCCCAACCTCAAGTACTTCCGGGTGTTCAGTTGTAAGTGTTTCATTCTCAAGAAAGGTGTTCGTTTGTCTAAATTCGAACCTAGAGCTCAAGAGGGCATATTTGTTGGTTATGCTACAAACTCTCATGCTTACCGTGTTCTCAACAAGTCCACTGGACTCATTGAGGAGACGTGTAACATGGAGTTTGATGAAAATAACAACTCCCAATTGTAGCAAAGTGGTCTTTGTGATGTAGGTGATGGAATTTCTCCCCAAACCATAAGAAGAATGGGGATTGGTCAAATACTCCCCATTGAGGAACTCCTTGTGGCCGAAGGAGAAGGACAATGCTCTAATCAAGTGGAGCCATCACCTTCGCTAGACCCACACACTTCCGAAGAACAGAATGAAGGCCCTCAACCCACTGAACAAGATCAAGGGCAAGATCAACCGCATGGAGATGGTGATGCACCATATGATGCCCAAGATCAAGTTCAAGCCTCCAATCTCGCTCAAGATCAAGAGCAAACTCAAGATCAAGAGCAAGCTCAAGACGGTATTCAAGGTCAAGAGCAAGCTCAAGACGGTGCTCAAGATCAAGAGCAAGCTCAAGGCGGTGCTCAAGATCAAGAGCAAACTCAAGACGGTGCTCAAGATGTGCAAGATGATCCTCAAATGCCCATAGAGGAACTTTTGGAGTGTCGTGCCGCTAAGGTGGCTTCCAAGCTTGAGCATCAACAACATGTCATGGAGAATGTGCTTGGAAGCTTGAGAAAAGGGGTAACTACTCGTAAAGAATTGTGAAATTTTGTGAGCATCATGCGCTTGTTTCATGTGTTGAACCCCAAAAGGTACATGAGGCGCTTGATGATGTGGATTGGCTTGAAGCTATGCATGATGAACTCAACAACTTCGAGCGC
Source organism: Triticum dicoccoides (assembly GCF_002162155.2). Taxonomy (NCBI): domain Eukaryota; kingdom Viridiplantae; phylum Streptophyta; class Magnoliopsida; order Poales; family Poaceae; genus Triticum; species Triticum dicoccoides. The sequence goes on from NC_041387.1 coordinate 492,015,438, forward strand.
AATCAAGTTTGGGAATTAGTGCCAAGGCCAAAGGAGGAACTGCTATGTCTTGAGCTTGCGTTGGTTTTCCTCGAAGAGGAGAGGGTGATGCAGCAAGTGTAGCGTAAGTATTTCCCTCAGTTTTGAGAACTAAGGTATCAATCCAGTAGGAGGCTCCTCAAAAGTCCCACGCACCTACACAAACAAATTGAGAACTCGCAACCAACACAATAAAGGGGTTGTCAATCCCTTCACGGCCACTTGCGAAAGTGAGATCTAATAAAGATAGTATGATAAGATAAATATATTTTTTGTATTTTATAATATAGATGCAAAAAGGAAAGATGCAAATAAAGTAGATTGAAAGCAAATATGATAAGAGATAGACCCAGGGGCCATAGGTTTCACTAGAGGCTTCTCTCGAGATAGCATAAGTATTACGGTGGGTGAACAAATTACTGTCGAGCAATTGATAGAAAAGCGCATAGTTATGCGATTATCTAGGCATGATTATGTATATAGGCATCACGTCCATAACAAGTAGACCAACTCCTGCCTGCATCTACTACTATTACTCCACACATCGACTGACTCCTGCCTGCATCTAGAGTATTAAGTTCATAAGAACAGAGTAACACATTAAGAAAGATGACATGATGTAGAGGGATAAACTCATGCAATATGATATAAACCCCATCTTGTTATCCTCGATGGCAACAATACAATACGTGTCTTGCAACCCTTTCTGTCACTGGGTAAGAACACTGCAAGATTGAACCCAAAGCTAAGCACTTCTCCCATGGCAAGAAAGATCAATCTAGTAGGCCGAACCAAACTGATAATTCGAAGAGACTTGCAAAGATAACTCAATCATACATAAAAGAATTCAGAGAAGATTCAAATACTATTCATAGATAAACTTGATCATAAACCCACAATTCATCGGATCTCAACAAACACACCGCAAAAAGAGATTACATCGAATAGATCTCCACAAGAGAGGGGGAGAACATTGTATTGATATCCAAAACGAGAGAAGAAGCCATCTAGCTAATAAATATGGACCCGTAGGTCTGTGGTAAACTACTCACAACTCATCGGAGGGGCAAGGATGGTGATGTAGAAGCCCTCCGTGGTTGATTCCCCCTCCGGCAGAGTGCCGGCGAAGGCTCCAAGATGGGATCTCGCAGATACAGAAGGTTACGGCGATGGAAATTGTGTTTCATGGTGCTCCTGGATGTTTTTGGGGTACGTAGGTATATATAGGAGGAAGAAGTACGTCAATGGCCGCCCGAGGGGCCCACGAGACAGGGGGCGTGCCCTATAGGGGGGGCGTGGCCCCTATCTCATGTGGTCCTCGGGTGTTTCTTGACTTGCACTCCAAGCTCTCCGGATCACGTTCGTTCCAAAAATCACGCTCCCGAAGGTTTCATTCCGTTTGGACTCCGTTTGATATTCCTTTTCTTCGAAATACTGAAATAGGCAAAAAACAGCAATATGGGCCGGGCCTCCGGTTAGTAGGTTAGTCCCAAAAATGATATAAATGTGTAAAATAAAGCCCATAAACATCCAAAAGGGGTAATATAATAGCATGGAGCAATAAAAAATTATAGATACGTTGGAGACGTATCAAGCATCCCCAAGCTTAATTCCTGCTCGTCCTCGAGTAGGTAAATGATAAAAAGAGAATTTTTGATGTGGAATTCTACCTAGCATAATTCATAATGTAATTTTATTTATTGTGGCATGAATGTTCAGATCCAAATGAATACAAAATAAAAGTTCATAATGATAAAAGAAATAGTAACATTTCAAGCATACTAATCAAAGTAATCATGTCTTCTCAAAATAACATGGCAAAAGAAAGTTCATCCCTACAAAATCATATAGTTAGGCTATGCTTCATTTTCGTCACACAAAGATGTTCCCAGCTTCTATACCCCCGATGACAAGCCAAGCAATTGTTTCATACTTAAATAATCTCAAACTTTTTCAACCTTCACACAATACATGAGCGTGAGCCATGGATATAGCACTATGGGTGGAATAGAATATGATGATGGGGATTGTGTGGAGAAGACAAAAAAAGAAAGTCTCACATTGACGAGGATAATCAACAGGCTATGGAGATGCCCATCAATTGATGTCAACATGAGGAGTAGGGATTGCCATGCAACGGATGCACTAGTGCTATAAATGAATGCTCAACAAAAGAAAACTAGTGGGTGTGCATCCAACTTGCTTGCTCACGAAGACCTAGGGCATTTGAGGAAGCCCATCATAGGAATATACAAGCCAAGTTCTATAATGAAAAATTCCCACTAGTATGAAAAAGACAGTCTATGAGACTCACTATATGAAAAACATGGTGCTACTTTGAAGCACAATATATGAGACTCACTACATGGAGAACAAGGTGCTACTTTGAAGCACAAGTGTGGAAAAAGAGATAGTAACATTGCCCTTTTTATTTTCTTCTTTTTTCTTTTCTTTTCCTTTTTTTTCTTCTTTTTTTTATTTTGGGCCTTTCCCCCTTTTTTCCTTTTGGCCTTTCTTCTTTTTCTTCTTCTTTTTTTCTTTGGGCAATGCTTTAATAATGATGATCATCACACTTCTATTGATTACAACATAAGAATTACAACTCGAAACTAGAACAAGATATGACTCTATATGAATGCCTCCGGCGGTGTACCGGGATGGTGCAATGAATCAAGAGTGACATGTATGAAAAATAATGCATGGTGGCTTTGCCACAAATACGATGTCAACTACATGATCATGCAATGGCAATATGACAAAAGTAAAGTATCTCATGATGATGAACGGAACGGTGGAAAGTTGCATGGCAATATATCTCGGAATGGCTATGGAAATGACATAATAGGTAGGTATGGTGGCTGTTTTGAGGAAGATATAGAGAGGTTTATGTGTGATAGAGCGTATCGTATCACGGGGTTTGGATGCACCGGCGAAGTTTGCACCAACTCTCAAGGTGAGAAAGGGCAATGCACGGTACCGAAGAGGCTAGCAATGGCAGAAAGTTAAAAGTGCGTATAATCCATGGACTCAACATTAGTCAAAAGAACTCATATACTTATTGCAAAAATTTAGAAGTCATCAAAAATCAAGTACTACGTGCATGCTCCTAGGGGGGTAGATTGGTAGGAAAAGACCATCGCTCGTCCCCGACCGCCACTCATAAGGATGCACAAGCCAGGTACACTTCATGTTTCAAATTTGTTACACAACTTTAACCATACGTGCATGCTACAGGACTTGCTAACTTCAACACAAGAATTCTTTGAATTCATAATCACCCAACTAGCATGACTTTAATATCACTACCTCCATATCTCAAAACAATTATCAAGTATCAAGTTGATCATAGCATCCAATTCACTTCCTATGATAGTTTTTATTATACCCAACTTGGATGCTCATCATTCTAGGACCAACTTTATGATAATAGAAAATACCATGCTGTTCTAAAAGACTCTCAAAATAATATAAGTGAAGCATGAGAGACTAGCAATTTCTTCAAAATTAAGACACCACCGTGCTCTAAAAGATATAAGTGAAGCACTAGAGCAAAAACTATCAAGCTCAAAAGATATAAGTGAAGCACATAGAGTATTCTAGCAAATTCTAATCAAATAGGCTTCTCCCAAAGGGTGTGTACATCAAGGATGATTGTGGTAAACTAAAAAGCAAAGAATAATATAATACACGACGCTCCAAGCAAAACACATATCATGTGGCGAATAAAAATATAGCTCCAAGTAAAGTTACCAATGAACGAAGACGGAAGAGGGGATGCCTTCCCGGGGCATCCCAAAGCTTAGGCTTTTGGCTATCCTTGAATATCTTGGGGTGCCTTGGGAATCCCCAAGCTTAGGCTCTTGCCACCCTTTATTCCATAGTCCATAAAAGCTTTACCCAAAACTTGAAAACTTCACAACACAAAACTCAACAGGAAATCTTATAAGCTCCGTTAGTGAAAGAAAACAAAACCACCACATAAGGTACTGCAATGAACTCATTCTTTATTTATTTTGGTGTTAAACCCACTGTATTCCAACTTCCTTATGGTTTATAAACTAATTTACTAGCCATAGATGCATTGAAATAAGCAAACAACACACAAAAACAAAATCTGTCAAAAACAGAACAGTCTGTAGCAATCTGTAACTAACGCAAACTTCTGGAACTCTAATAATCCTACCAAAATAGGAAGTACTGTACAATTTGTTTATTGATCAGCAAAAAAAGAATCAATGCAAAATCACGTTTCTGTGATTTATTGAATTTTGTCTCGTGGGCGCAAAGTTTCTGTTTTTCAGCAGAATCGAATCAACTATCATCATAGTTTATCCTATAGGTTCTACTTGGCACAAACACTAACTAAAAGATAAAAACACATCTAAATAGAGAGTAGATGAAAGATTTGTTACTAAACAGGAGCAAAAACAAAAAAACATAAAGAAAATTGGGTTGCCTCCCAACTAGCGCTATCGTTTAACGCCCCTAGCTAGGCATAAAAGCGAAGATAGATCTAACGAGTGCTATCTTTGGCACTAAATTCATAAGTAGCACGCATGATAGATTCATAAGGTAATTTGAATTTCTTTCTTGGAAAGTGCTCCATGCCTTTATTTAAGGGAAATTGGAATCTAATGTTCCCTTCCTTCATATCAATAATCGCACCAATCATTCTAAAGAAAGGTCTACCAAGAATAATAGGGCAAGAAAGATTGCAATCTATATCAAGAACGATAAAATCTACGGGCACCAAATTTCTATTTGCAACAATAAGAACATCATTGATCCTTCCCACAGCCTTTTTAATGGTGGAATCCGCAAGGTGCAAATTTAGAGAGCAATCTTCGACATCATGGAAGCCTAGAATATCACATAAAGTTTTCGGAATCATGGAAACACTAGCACCCAAATCACACAAAGCAAAACACTCATAATCTTTAATTCTAATCTTTATAGTAGGTTCCCACTCATCATTAAGTTTTCTAGGTATAGAAGCTTCCAAATTAAGTTTTTCATCATAAGATTGCATCAAGGCATCAACAATATGTTTGGTAAAATCTTTGTTTTGACTATAAGGATGGGGAGAATTAACAACGGATTGCAACAAGGAAATACAACCTTTTAAAGAGCAACTATCATAATCAAATTCATTGAAATCCGAGATAGTGGGTTCAATATTATTAGAAGTTGAGGATTCTCCAATCTCACTTTTACCAAATTTAGCATTAAGATCTAAAGACTCTGAATTCTTGTGACAACTTCTAGGTTAAGTTGATTCATCATCAGTCCCATAATCATCAAAATTCATATTGCAAAACATAGATCTAATCGGAGACGCATTAATAACTTTAAGATCCTCATCATTATTTTCACGGAAACTAGATGAACACGCTTTTATAAAGCTTTCTTTTTTAGCATGCAATCTAGCAGTTCTTTCATTGCACTCGTCAATGGAAATTATCATTACTTTGAGAGACTCATTGATATCATGCTTAGGAGGGGAAGATCTAATTTTAAGAGAATCAACATCAAGCGAAAGTCTATCAACGTTCCTAGCCAAATCATCAACTTTGTGCAATTTTTCTTCAAGCAAAGCATTAAAATTCTTTTGAGAAATCATAAATTCTTTCACACTATTCTCAAAATTAGAGGGCATCTTATTAAAATTACCATAAGAATTATTGTAGGAATTTCCATAATTATTAGAGGAATTACTAGGGAACGGTCTAGCATTAAAATTTCCTCTATAAGCATTGTTTCGAAAACTATTCCTACCACCAAAATTCACATCCATAGATTCATTATTATTCTCAATCAAGGAAGACAAAGGCATATCATTAGGATCAACAGGAGTATTTTTAGTAGCAAACATCTTCATAAGTTCATCCATCTTTCCACTCAAAACATTGATTTCTTCTATAGCATGCACTTTTTTACTAAAAGATCTTTCGATGTGCCATTGAGAATAATTAGCCATAATATTATTAAGAAGTTTTGTAGCGTCTCCTAATGTGATTTCCATAAAGGTGCCTCCCGCGGCCGAATCTAAAAGATTTCTAGAAGCAAAGTTCAAACCGGCATAAAATTTTTGTATGATCATCCATAAATTCAAACCATGAGTAGGGAAATTGCGAAGCATCAATTTCATTCCTTCCCAAGATTGGGCAACATGCTCATGATCAAGTTGTTTAAAATTCATAATATCGTTCCTAAGAGTGATGATCTTAGCGGGAGGAAAATACTTAGAGATAAAAGCATCTTTGCACTTGTTCCAAGAATCAATACTATTTTTAGGCAAAGATGAAAACCAAACTTTAGCACGATCTCTAAGTGAAAACGGTAATAACTTCAATTTGACAATATTTTTATCCGTATCTTTCTTCTTTTGCATATCACACAAATCAACAAAATTGTTTAGATGAGTAGCGGCATCTTCACTAGGAAGGCCGGCGAATTGATCTTTCATAACAAGATTCAGCAAAGTGGTATTGATTTCACGAGACCCAACATCATTAAGAGGAGCAATCGAAGTGCTAAGGAAATCATTATTATTGGTATTCGAGAAATCACACAATTTGGTATTATCTTGTGCCATGGTAACAAGTAATCCAACACACAAGCAGGCAGAAAAATGGCAAGCAAAAAAGAGAGGAGGAAATTGGGAAAGAGAGGGCGAATAAAATTGCAAGGGTGAAGTGGGGGAGAGGAAAACGAGAGGCAAATGGCAAATAATGTAAATGCGAGGGAGATGGGTTTGTGATGGATACTTGGTATGTCTTGACTTGAGCGAAGACCTCCCCGGCAACGGCGCCAGAAATCCTTCTTGCTACGTCTTGAGCTTGCGTTGGTTTTCCTCGAAGAGGAGAGGGTGATGCAGCAAGTGTAGCGTAAGTATTTCCCTCAGTTTTGAGAACCAAGGTATCAATCCAGTAGGAGGCTCCTCAAAAGTCCCACGCACCTACACAAACAAACTGAGAACTCGCAACCAACGCAATAAAGGGGTTGTCAATCCCTTCATGGCCACTTGCAAAAGTGAGATCTAATAAAGATAGTATGATAAGATAAATATATTTTTGGTATTTTATAATATAGATGCAAAAAGTAAAGATGCAAATAAAGTAGATTGAAAGCAAATATGATAAGAGATAGACCCGGGGGCCATAGGTTTCACTAGAGGCTTCTCTCGAGATAGCATAAGTATTACGGTGGGTGAACAAATTACTATCGAGCAATTGATAGAAAAGCGCATAGTTATGAGATTATCTAGGCATGATTATGTATATAGGCATCCCATCCATAACAAGTAGACCGACTCCTGCCTGCATCTACTACTATTACTCCACACATCGACCGACTCCTGCCCGCATCTAGAGTATTAAGTTCATAAGAACAGAGTAACGCATTAAGCAAGATGTCATGATGTAGAGGGATAAACTCATGCAATATGATATAAACCCTATCTTCTTATCCTCGATGGCAACAATACAATACATGTCTTGCAACCCTTTCTATCACTGGGTAAGAACACCGCAAGATTGAACCCAAAGCTAAGCACTTCTCCTGTGGCAAGAAAGACCAATCTAGTAGGCCAAACCAAACTGATAATTCGAAGAGACTTGCAAAGATAACTCAATCATACATAAAAGAATTCAGAGAAGATTCAAATATTATTCATAGATAAACTTGATCATAAACCCACAATTCATCGGATCTCGACAAACACACCACAAAAAGAGATTACATCGAATAGATCTCCACAAGAAAGGGGGAGAACATTGTATTGAGATCCAAAAAGAGAGAACAAGCCATCCAGCTAATAACTATGGACCCGTAGGTCTGTGGTAAACTACTCACAACTCATCGGAGGGGCAAGGATGTTGATGTAGAAGCCCTCCGTGGTCGATTCCCCCTCCGGCAGAGTGCCGACGAAGGCTCCAAGATGGGATCTTGCGGATACATAAGGTTACGGCGGTGGAAATTGTGTTTTGTGGTGCCCCTGGATGTTTTCGGGGTACGTAGGTATATATAGGAGGAAGAAGTACGTCGGTGGCCGCCCGAGGGGCCCACGAGACAGGGGGCGCGCCCTACAGGGGGGGGCGCGGCCCCCTATCTCGTGGGGTCCTCGGGAGCTTCTTGACTTTGTTGGGGAACGTAGTAATTTCAAAAATTTTCCTACGCACACGCAAGATCATGGTGATGACATAGCAACGAGAGGGGAGAGTGTTCGTCCACGTACCCTCGTAGACCGTAAGCGAAAGCGTTATGACAACGCGGTTGATGTAGTCGTGTGTCTTCACGATTCGACTGATCCAAGTACCAAACGTACGGCACCTCCGAGTTCAGCACACGTTCAGCTCGATGACGATCCCCGGGCTCCGATCCAGCAAAGCTTCGGGGATGAGTTCTGTCAGCACGACGGCGTGGTGATGATGATGATGCTCCACCGGCGCAGGGCTTCGCCTAAACTCTGCGATGATATGACCGAGGTGGAATATGGTGGAGGGGGGCACCGCACACGGCTAAGGAATGATCCGTAGATCAACTTGTGTGTTATGGGGTGCCCCCCTGCCCCCGTATATAAAGGAGAGAGGGGGAGGTGTGGCCGGCCCCTTTGGGGTGCGCCTGGAGGAGTCCTACTCCCACCGGGAGTAGGACTCCCCCCTCTTGCCTTGGTGGAGAAGGAAAGGGGGGAGGGGAAAGAGGAAAGGGGGGCGCCGCCCCCCTTCCTTGTCCTATTCGGACTAGGGGGGAGGGGGCACGCGGCCTGCCCTGGCCGGCCCTCCTCTTCTCCCTCATGGCCCACTAAGGCCCATTAACCCCCGGGAGGGTTCCGGTAACCCCCCGGTGTTTCCGGTAAAATCCCGATTTCACCCGGAACCTTTCCGATGTCCAAACATAGGCTTCCAATATATCAATCTTTATGTCTCGACTATTTCGAGACTCCTCGTCATGTCCGTGATCACGTCCGGGACTCCGAAAAAACTTCGGTACATCAAAACTTATAAACTCATAATAAAACTGTCATCGTAACGTTAAGCGTGCGGACCCTACGGGTTTGAGAACTATGTAGACATGATCTAGAACCATTCTCGGTCAATAACCAATAGCGGGACCTGGATGCCCATATTGGTTCCTACATATTCTACGAAGATCTTTATCGGTCAAACCGCATAACAACATACGTTTTTCCCTTTGTCATCGGTATGTTACTTGCCCGAGATTTGATCGTTGGTATCCAATACCTAGTTCAATCTCGTTACCGGCAAGTCTCTTTACTCGTTCCGTAATGCATCATCCCGTAACCAACTCATTTGGTCACATTGCTTGTAGGGCTTATAATGATGTGCATTACCGAGAGGGCCCAGAGATACCTCTCCGACAATCGGAGTGACAAAACCTAATCTCGAAATACGCCAACTCAACATGTACCTTCGGAGACACCTGTAGTACTCCTTTATAATCACCCAGTTACGTTGTGACGTTTGGTAGCACCCAAAGTGTTCCTCCGGTAAATGGGAGTTGCATAATCTCATAGTTATAGGAACATGTATAAGTCATGAAGAAAGCAATAGCAACATACTAAACGATCAAGTGCTAAGCTAACGGAATGGGTCAAGTCAATCACATCATTCTCCTAATGATGTGATCCCGTTAATCAAATGACAACTCTTTTGTCCATGGCTAGGAAACATAACCATCTTTGATAAACGAGCTAGTCAAGTAGAGGCATACTAGTGACACTATGTTTGTCTATGTATTCACACATGTATTATGTTTCCGGTTAATACAATTCTAGCATGAATAATAAACATTTATCATGATATAAGGAAATAAATAATAGCTTTATTATTGCCTCTAGGGCATATTTCCTTCAGTCTCCCACTTGCACTAGAGTCAATAATCTAGTTCACATCATCATGTGATTTAACACCAATATTCATATCTGTATATGATTAACACCCATAGTTCACATTGTCATGTGATCAACACCCAAAGGGTTTACTAGAGTCAATAATCTAGTTCACATCGCTATGTGATTAACACCCAAAGAGTACTAAGGTATGATCATGTTTTGCTCGTGAGAGAAGTTTAGTCAACGGGTCTGTCACATACAGAGCCATATGTATTTTGCAAATATTCTATGTCTACAATGCTCTGCATGGAGCTACTCTAGCTAATTGCTCCCACTTTCAATATGTATCCAGATTGAGACTTAGAGTCATCTGGATCAGTGTAAAAGTTTGCACCGTTGTAACTTTTACGACGAGCTCTTTTATCACCTCCATAATCGAGAAACATCTCCTTAGTCCTTACTAAGGATATTCTTGACCCATGTCCAGTGATCTACTTATTAGATCAAAATTGTATTCCTTTGCCAAACACAGAGCAAGGTATACAATAGGTCTGTTCACAGCATAGCATACTTTATAGAACCTATGACTGAGGCATAGGGAATGACTTTTCATTCTCTTTCTATTTTCTGCAATGGTCGGGTCTTGAGTCTTACTCAACTTCACACCTTGTAACACAGGCAAGAACTCCTTTCTTTGACTGTTCCATTTTGAACTATTTCAAAAATTTATCAAGGTATGTACTCATTGAAAAATCTTATCAAGCGTCTTGATCTATCTATATAGATCTTGATGCTCAATGTGTAAGCAGCTTCACCGAGGTCTTGCTTTGAAAAACTCTTATTCAAGTATCCTTTCATGCTATCCAGAATTTCCATATCATTTCCAATTAACAATATGTCATCCACATATAATATTAGAAATGATACAGAGCTCCCACTCACTTTCTTGTAAATACAGGCTTCTTCAAAAGTCTGTATAAAACCATATGCTTTGATCAACTCATCAAAGCATATATTCCAACTCTGAGATGCTTGCACCAGTCCATAGATGGATCGCTGGAGCTTGCACAATTTGTTAGCACCTTTAGGATTGATAAAACCTTCTGGTTGCATCATATACAACTCTTCTTTAAGAAAACCATTAAGGAATGCAATTTTGTTTATCCATTTGCCAGATTTCATAAGATGCGGCAATTGCTAACATGATTCAGATAGACTTAAGCATAGATACAAGTGAAAAACTCTCATCGTAGTCAACACCTTGAACTTGTCGAAAACCTTTTGCGACAATTCTAGCTTTGTAGATAGTAACACTATTAGCGTCCGTCTTCCTCTTGAAGATCCATTTAATCTCAATGTCTCGCCGATCATTGGGCAAGTCAATCAAAGTCCATACTTTGTTTTCATACATGGATCTTATCTCAGATCTCATGGCCTCAAGCCATTTTGCAGAATCTGGGCTCATCATCGCTTCCTCACAGTTCGTAGGTTCATCATGGTCTAGTAACATGACTTCCAGAACATGATTACCGTACCACTCTGGTGCGGATCTTACTCTGGAAGGCCTACAAGGTTTGGTAGCAACTTGATCTGAAGTTTCATGATCATCATCATTAACTTCCTCACTAATTGGTGTAGGAATCACTGGAACTGATTTCTGTGATGTACTACTTTCCAATAAGGGAGAAGGTACAATTACCTCATCAAGTTCTACTTTCCCCCACTCACTTCTTTCGAGGGAACTCCTTCTCTAGAAAGGATCCGATTTTAGCAACGAAAATCTTGCCCTCAGATCTGTGATAGAAGGTGTACCCAACAGTTTCCTTTGGGTATTCTATGAAGATGCACTTCTCCGATTTGGGTTTGAGCTTATCAGGTTGAAACTTTTTCACATAAGCATCGTAACTCCAAACTTTAAGAAACGACAACTTGGGTTTCTTGCTAAACCATAGTTCATATAGTGTCGTCTCAATGGATTTAGATGGTGCCCTATTAAACGTGAATGCAACTGTCTCTAATGCATAACCCCAAAACGATAATGGTAAATCAATAAGAGACATCATAGATCGCACCATATCTAGTAAAGTACGATTACGACGTTCGACACACCATAACGTTGTGGTGTTCCAGGTGGCGTGAGCTGTGAAACTATTCCACATTGTTTCAAATGAAGACCAAACTCATAACTCAAATATTCGTCTCCACGATCAGATCGTAGAAACTTTATTTTTCTTGTTACGATGATTTTTCCACTTCACTCTGAAATTCTTTGAACTTTTCAAATATTTTAGACTTATGTTTCATCAAGTAGATATACCCATATCTGCTCAAATCATTTGTGAAGGTTAGAAAATAACGATACTTGCCACGAGCCTTAACACTCATCAGATCGCATACATCGGTATGTATTATTTACAATAAGTCAGTAGCTCGTTCCATTGTTCCGGAGAACGGAGTTTTAGTCATCTTGCCCAAAAGGCACGGTTCGCAAGCATCAAATGATTCATAACCAAGTGATTCCGAAAATCCATCTTTATGGAATTTCTTCATGCGCTTTACACCAATATGACCCAAATGGCAGTGCCACAAATAAGTTGCACTATCATTATTAACTTTGCATCTTTTGGCATCAATATTATGAATATGTGTATCACTACGATCGAGATCCAACAAACTATTTTCATTGGGTGTATGACCATCAAAGGTTTTATTCATTTAAATAGAACAACAATTATTCTCTGATTTTAAATGAATAACCGTATTGCAATAAACATGATCAAATCATATTCATGCTCAACGCAAATGCCAAATAACATTTATTTAGGTTCAACACTAATCCCGAAAGTATAGGGAGTGTGCGATGATGATCATATCAATCTTGGAACCACTTCCAACACACATCATCACTTCACCCTCAACTAGTTTCTGTTTATTCTGTAACTCCTGTTTTGAGTTACTAATCTTAGCAACCGAACAAGTATCAAATACTCAGGGGCTACTATAAACACTAGTAAAGTACACATCAATAACATGTATATCAAATGTACCCTTGTTCACTTTGCCATCCTTCTTATCCACCAAATATTCAAGGCATTTCCGCTTCTAGTGACCATTTCCTTTGCAGTATAATCACTCAGTTTCAGGCTTTGGTCCAGCTTTGGGCTTCTTCACGGGAGTGACAACTTGCTTGTCATTCTAGTTGAAGTTCCCTTTCTTTCCCTTTGCCCTTTTCTTGAAACTAGTGGTCTTGTAAATCATCAACACTTGATGCTCTTTATTGATTTCTACCTTCGTTGATTTCAACATCACGAAGAGCTTGGGAATCACTTTCGTCATCCCTTACATATTATAGTTCATCACGAAGTTCTACTAACTTGGTGATGGTGACTAGAGAATTCTGTCAACCACTATTTTATCTGGAAGATTAACTCCCACTTGATTCAAGTGATTGTAGTACCCAGACAATCTGAGCACATGCTCACTAGTTGAGCGATTCTCCTCCATCTTTTAGCTATAGAACTTGTTGGAGACTTCATATCTCTCAACTCGGGTATTTGCTTGAAATATTAACTTCAACTCCTGGAACATCTCATATGGTCCATGACGTTCAAAACGTCTTTGAAGTCCCGATTCTAAGCCGTTAAGCATGGTGCACTAAACTATCAAGTAGTCATCATATTGAGCTAGCCAAACGTTCATAACGTCTGCATCTGCTCCTGCAATAGGTCTGTCACCTAGCGGTGCATTAAGGACATAATTCTTCTGTGCAGCAATGAGGATAAACCTCAGATCACGGATCCAATCCACATCATTGCTACTAACATCTTTCAACACAATTTTCTCTAGGAACATATCAAAATAAACATATGAAAGCAACAACGCAAGCAATTGATCTACAACATAATTTGCAAAATACTACCAGGACTAAGTTCATGATAAATTTAAGTTCAATTAATCATATTACTTAAGAACTCCCACTTAGATAGACATCCCTCTAATCCTCTAAGTGATTACGTGATCCATATCAACTACACCATGTCCGATCATCACGTGAGAGGAGTAGTTTCAACGGTGAACATCAATATGTTGATCATATCTACTATATGATTCACGCTCGACCTTTCGGTCTCCGTGTTCCGAGGCCATATCTGTATATGCTAGGCTCGTCAAGTTTAACCCGAGTATTCCGCGTGTGCAACTGTTTTGCACCCGTTGTATTTGAACGTAGAGCCTATCACACCCGATCATCACGTGGTGGCTCAGCACGAAGAACTTTCGCAACGGTGCATACTCAGGGAGAACACTTCTTGATAATTTGTGAGAGATCATCTTAAAATGCTACCGTCAATCAAAGCAAGATAAGATGCATAAAGGATAAACATCACATGCAATCAATATAAGTGATATGATATGGCCATCATCATCTTGTGCTTGTGATCTCCATCTTCGAAGCACCGTCGTGATCACCATCGTCACCGGCGTGACACCTTGATCTCCATCGTAGCATCGTTGTCGTTACGCCATCTATTGCTTCTACGACTATCGCTACCGCTTAGTGATAAAGTAAAGCAATTACAGGGCATTTGCATTTCATACAATAAAGCGACAACCATATGGCTCCTGCCAGCTGCCGGTTACAAAACATGATCATCTCATACAATAAAATATAGCATCACGTCTTGACCATATCACATCACAACATGCCCCGCAAAAACAAGTTAGACGTCCTCTACTTTGTTGTTGCAAATTTTACGTGGCTGCTACGGGCTTAGCAAGAACCGTTCTTACCTACGCATCAAAACCATAACGATAGTTTGTCAAGTTGGTGCTGTTTTAACCTTCGCAAGGACCGGGTGTAGCCACACTCGGTTCAACTAAAGTGAGAGAGACAGACACCCGCCGGTCACCTTTAAGCAACGAGTGCTCGTAGCGGTGAAACCAGTCTCGCGTAAGCGTACGCGTAATGTCGGTCCGGGCTGCTTCATCTCACAATGCCGCTGAAACAAAGTATGACATGCTGGTAAGCAGTATGACTTATATCGCCCACAACTCACTTGTGTTCTACTCGTGCATATAACATCAACGCATAAAACCTAGGCTCGGATGCCACTATTGGGGAACGTAGTAATTTCAAAAAATTCCTACGCACACGCAAGATCATGGTGATGACATAGCAACGAGAGGGGAGAGTGTTCGTCCACGTACCCTCGTAGACCGTAAGCGGAAGTGTTATGACAATGCGGTTGATGTAGTCATGCGTCTTCACGATCCGACCGATCCAAGTACCGAACGTACGGCACCTCCGAGTTCAGCACACGTTCAGCTTGATGACGATCCCCGGGCTCCAATCCAGCAAAGCTTCGGGGATGAGTTCCGTCAGCACGACGGCGTGGTGACGATGATGATGCTCCACCGGCGCAGGGCTTCGCCTAAACTCTGCAATGATATGACCGAGGTGGAATATGGTGGAGGGGGGCACCGCACACGGCTAAGGAACGATCCGTAGATCAACTTGTGTGTTATGGGGTGCCCCCCTGCACCTGTATATAAAGGAGGGAGGGGGAGGTGCAGCCGGCCCCTTTGGGGTGCGCCTGGAGGAGTCCTACTCCCACCGGGAGTAGGACTCCCCCCTCTTGCCTTGGTGGAGAAGGAAAGGGGGGAGGGGAAAGAGGAAAGGGGGGCGCCGCCCCCCCCTTCCTTGTCCTATTCGGACTAGGGGGGAGGGGGCGTGCGGCCTGCCTTGGCCGGCCCTCCTCTTCTCCCTCATGGCCCACTAAGGCCCATTAACCCCCGGGAGGGTTCCGGTAACCCCCCGGTGTTTCCGGTAAAATCCCGATTTCACCCGCAACCTTTCCGATGTCCAAACATAGGCTTCCAATATATCAATCTTTATGTCTCGACCATTTCGAGACTCCTCGTCATGTCCGTGATCACATCCGGGACTCCGAACAAACTTCGGTACATCAAAACTTATAAACTCATAATAAAACTGTCATCGTAACGTTAAGCGTGCGGACCCTACGGGTTCGAGAACTATGTAGACATGATCTAGAACCATTCTCGGTCAATAACCAATAGTGGGACCTGGATGCCCATATTGGTTCCTACATATTCTACGAAGATCTTTATCGGTTAAATCGCATAACAACATACGTTGTTCCCTTTGTCATGGTATGTTACTTGCCCGAGATTGATCGTCGGTATCCAATACCTAGTTCAATCTCGTTACCGGCAAGTCTCTTTACTCATTCCATAATGCATCATCCCGTAACCAACTCATTTGGTCACATTGCTTGCAAGGCTTATGATGTGCATCACCGAGAGGGCCCAGAGATACCTCTCCGACAATCGGAGTGACAAAACCTAATCTCGAAATACGCCAACTCAACATGTACCTTCGGAGACACATGTAGTACTCCTTTATAATCACCCAGTTACGTTGTGATGTTTGGTAGCACCCAAAGTGTTCCTCCGGTAAACGGGAGTTGCATAATCTCATAGTTATAGGAACATGTATAAGTCATGAAGAAAGCAATAGCAACACACTAAATGATCAAGTGCTAAGCTAACGGAATGGGTCAAGTCAATCACATCATTCTCCTAATGATGTGATCCCGTTAATCAAATGACAACTCTTTTGTCCATGGCTAGGAAACATAACCATCTTTGATAAATGAGCTAGTCAAGTAGAGGCATACTAGTGACACTATGTTTGTCTATGTATTCACACATGTATTATGTTTCCGGTTAATACAATTCTAGCATGAATAATAAACATTTATCATGATATAAGGAAATAAATAATAACTTTATTATTGCCTCTAGGGCATATTTCCTTCAGACTTGCACTCCAAGCTCTCCGGATCACGTTCGTTCCAAAAATCACGCTCCCGAAGGTTTCATTCCGTTTGGACTCCGTTTGATATTCCTTTTCTTCAAAATACTGAAATAGGCAAAAAAAACAGCAATATGGGCTGGGCCTCCGGTTAGTAGGTTAGTCCCAAAAATGATATAAATATGTAAAATAAAGCCCATAAACATCCAAAAGGGGTAATATAATAGCATGGAGCAATAAAAAATTATAGATACGTTGGAGACGTATCAGGAACATAATGTCATCGGGACCAAATGGATCTTCAAGAACAAGCAAGATGCGAACGGTGTGGTAGTTTGAAACAAGGCAATATTGGTGGCACAAGGCTACTCCCAAGTCGAGGGTATCGACTATGGTGAAACCTTTGCCCCCGTTGCTCATCCTGAATCTATTCGCATGTTGCTTGCATATGCTTCTCATCATGATTTTAAATTGCAACAAATGGAAGTGAAAAGTGCATTCCTTAATGGTCCTTTGAATGAGTTGGTGTATGTCAAACAACCTCCGGGATTCGAGGATCCCAAGTTCCCCACTCATGTATACAAACTCAAAGAGGCGCTCTATGGCCTTAAACAAGCCCCATGTGTGTGGTATGGGCACCTTACCGAGTTGTTGCAAGATCATGGGTTTGAAATTGGGAAAATTGATCCCACTCTGTTTACTAAGAGGGTTAAAGGGGATTTGTTCATATGCCAACTATATGTTGATGATATTATTTTTGGTTCTCCTAACAAATCTTTCAATGATGAGTTTGCCGCACTAATGACCAAGAAGTTTGAGATATTTATGATGGGAGAGTTGAAGTTCTTTCTTGGGTTCAAAGTCAAGCAAAGGAGAGAAGGAACATTCATCAACCAAGCCAAGTATACCCAAGACATGCTCAAGAGATTCAAGCTAGAAGATGTCAAGCTGGTCAAGTTTCCAATGCCCACCAAATGCAAGCTTGACAGTGATCCCAATGTTAAAGTGGTGGATCAAAAGGTATATCGTTCCATGATTGGATCCTTGCTTTACCTTTGTGCATCTAGACCGGATATCATGTTGAGTGTGCGAATTTGTGCACGGTTTCAAGCTGCACCTAAGGAAAGCCACTATGTGGCGGTCAAGCGAATCTTTTGATACTTGGCTCATACCCCAAACTTTGGCGTATGGTACCCCAAAGTAGCAAGCTTCGATCTTATGGTTTACTCGGACTCAGATTGGGTGGGAGATTGTGTGGAGAGGAAGTCAACCTCCAGAGGGTGCCAATTTCTTGGTCGCTCACTACTAGGGAAAAGCCTAGCAGCAGCGCGGGTTTTATGCCTATCAGTAGCGCGGGACGATGCGCTACTGATAAGGCGCTACAGCTAACGTGTAGCAGTAGCGCCTGTCGTCCCACGCTACTACTATACATGGATAGCTGCAGCGCGCTTTAGTGAAGAGCGCTACTGATATTATCTGCAGCGCTTTTGCCAGAGAAGCGATACTGGTAACGCGACGCTACTGCTAACTTTCCCCCCTCGCTACTACTAGTTTTATTAGTTTTTTTCTGCATATTTGTTTTGTATTTGAATATTTGTTTTGTATTTTAATATGCTTTATACAATAATCTTTAGCATATCATACACATACAAATGTAATCATAGCATATACATACAACTAGTCTCATCAAATCATGTCATCATCATAATCATCATCCAACACAAAGTGGTCTCTCGTTATCATCTTGAAAATAGCGATACAAATCTTGATTACTTGCAAGTACATCGTCATCCATCTAAACAATGGTATACGCGAGAAGAGCTATCACTTTGAGTACATGAGTTCATATCCCTCTCTCGCATTAGCGTGAACCTGAACTAACTACTGCCTGTCGCTCGGAAACTGAAACCGATACACCTGGGCCTGACACTCCAGCCACTTGTCGTATATATACTCCCGGCGTAGCACTTATTCACCATCAATGATCTATGCACCTGCATCGTCACATGAGTCGATGATATGCAACATATATAGTTGAGCAACAGAAAGAGACAGACTTGGCAAAAATAGAAACAACATATCATAAGCATAAATAAAAAAGTTCATCGTACCCCAAAATGTCCTAACTAGAGTGATTTTCACTAGTCGAGGAGGAGGATGGTTTAATTACATCACAAATAAAGTTTCACCGTGCATAACTCAAAGTTTTGTCATACAGAAAGTATGGACTAAACGGACACATTGTCATATATCGACAATCACTCCAACATGTCGTGCCATCCATCAATGTCAGGGAGATAGTCCCCGAGCCTAGTGAAAGGCTTCAGGTCGAGACGCTGAGCGGCTACCCATGTTCGGACGTCTTCCCGCGACATTTGTCCTTCTTCGTAGAACATCCCTGTTTTTCCGACGACCTCCTTCATGATGATTTGGGCAAGTTCGCGCTGGATGTGATAGAACTCGGCTCGAAGTCGATGATCCTTGATATCTCCTACTTTCTTTGCCCATTGCAGAATATGGGCATCGCCGGATCTAGGTGACATGCGAAGGTTCTGGTGATCCCGTCTGTACTCCAGCATGTGGTGTAGGACATAGAATCCATCATTAAGAGAATTGTTCGGTTGTTGGATACAACAAAAGTCGGTCTTATGGCTGAAGGCGACCCTGCCGCCCCTTCTCTTCCTGTCCCTGACCTCTCCACCCCTTGCTTGGTAGTAAAACATAGCACTGTCGAGAACATCCTTGATGTGGGTGTAATCCTTTTTGTGAATGTTCTTCGACGAGTCCAAGTAAAGAGCATGGGAGAATCGGGGGTATAGGATGATGAGGATGGCGCGCCCGCCGCTGTGCAAAATAAGTACACCTCAAATTACTTAGCCTCCACCGTGCAAATGAATGATTGAAATCGAAGGAAGGATAGTAGCGTGGATGACTTACATGGGATGATAAGGCACGAGAATCGCCTCCTTGTCCTTATTGGCGAGCATGAAATTGACGATGTATTCCCTCGCGTATACACGGTGCTCTGTGCAGACTCCCAAGAAGCCCTAGTGCATGTAGTACGGGTCAGTGACACAGATATGAGATATCTGCTCAAACCCGATGATGTAGTTCATGTGCAAGGCATAAAGGCGGACAAACGTAAAATCCAGCTTCTTCACGTGAAACATGTCGAATATGTAATCGAATCGGAGGAAGAACTTATCCGCGGGGAAGCTGTCGATGTACGACATTTGCCGCGGAACGTTAACCACGTAGAGTGGGTATCCTGGATCTGTCGAGGCGATGAGGCCTTTCTCTACCCGCAGCACATCGTCATGAAGTCTCCTTAGATCGCCGAATCTGGCCTGTAGCGCCGTTGCAGGTAGGATTGGTTGACCGGGGATATGCCATTTATCCGCATCGGGGATATCTATACGGTCCTGAAGCCGAGACTGCGGAGGCGGCTGGATCATAGAATCATCTTTTTTGCCTTTCCTCGCTCTCTTCCTAGACTTCTTTACTACCGGAAGGTCGTCCATAATACTTTGAGACGGCAATTCAGGCACCGACTCATGACGCTCAAACCCTGAGGAGGCGCCAGTATAGACATACTGTTCAGCGCCACCGTCGTCCTCATCCTCATCCATGGCGACGTCATCAGCGACTAATGGAGCCTCCTCCTTACCCCATCCGCTATCACCCAACCCGACACCCGACGCTAATTGGGTAGGTGGGGTGTTGATTTTCATACCTTGCTGAGGCTGCGTGCTCGTGGGTGTGCTCCCGACCGCCTCCAGACGAAGCAGACTCTTTGGCCACAACAGGACCCACCCATTGCAACAATCACCAAGACGCCATGGTGTCTCCTCGTCATCCACTAGTAGTATTGGAGGAGGCAAATTCTCATGGCCCGGTTTGACACTGGCCACGGAAACCTTGAAGACGTTTGGGGGGATCGGCCGGCTGTGGAACAATGGTTCCTTCGGCTCCATTATCGTCGCCTTCCCCACGTCCACCTTCTGGTCGCCGATGGTGTACAATATGGTGCACGGGGTTTCGTCAGCTTGCAAAGAAAAGTCTGCAACGTGAGACATCCAAAAGGCAACAAAAATGGGAGATTATACATTTATATTGAAGGGGGCCGGTGTGACAGATACCGTGAGGGCGTCGAGGTCAGCCAACGACGAAGCACCACCGAGCACGTCCGGTGCGGGAGCAGGTGCTCCCAAGAAGTCAGCAAGGGGAAAGTCCTCTGCATTTTTTTCTAGATTTTGCCTTGTCCAAGTGAAAACGCCCGTCACCAAGGAAGTAGAAAAATTTGTAACCACCTGTTTTGCGGCAGCTACAGCTGTTGCGACTGTCTCAGATAATTTCTTCTCAACCGCAATCTCAACCTTCTTGTCGATGTTTTCTTCAGTTAACCCCTGTCTTTCCTTTCTCTCCTCCATGGTCTCACGGTAGTACTTCTTCCATGTGGCGCCGTCTCTGACACCGTGCACGCGTCCATACGACGGTCGAGTATCCACCGGTTGTCGTTTCAATATGTTCAACGCCCGGTTGAATGGAGTGTCCCACTTGGGCCTCGCCAATGCATCAGACAGCGAGTCGCTTTCGGTCTCAAGCCGGTGCTGCTCTGTCTGCAAAAGGCACAAGGATCATTTACAAATATGACTAACGTGTGCAGTCAAATTGACCAGAAACTAAAATTACCAGCAGTCTCATGAACTCCATAATGACCGGTGTTGTCTCGTAAACCTTCTTCACTGGGTCCCAACGGTGTCGGGCCCTCAGGACGTCACGCTCCCGCGGGACGGTGAAATCCTCCAAGGGGTCTGGGATGCCCAAACTCGTGGCTTCCGCGTCCTCCTTGGCCCATTTGGACCTCTTCCTACCCTAACCACGGCTTCCGAGGTGGTGGCTCCCAATGTTCCTCTTTTGAAGCCCCTTCATGTACTTAGACTTTTTTTGGCAGCTTCGGCCTCGCAAGCCTCCTTGAATATTTGAAACTGCTCTTCCATGATTGTCGGATTATCCTTTACAATCTCAGAGTAGGGTTCCTTCTTGTCGATGATCTTTGCTTTCACTCGAGTTTTCCAAGCGGCCAACGCGTCGCTAAACTTGGTCATGGCGTGTTTGTTTATCTTCTTCATTGCCGGGTCCTCATCTGGATCTTCATAATCCTTCTCATTCCGACCCGGGAACAAGAATATCTAGTGAAACTTCTTTAGGAGGGAGCTCCTCATATTTTCTATCTTCTGTAGTTTCTCATCATTGATGGTGGCTGTTGTCCGTACGATGCAGCCTATTTGATTACCGAAGCACGAGCGCGCTTCCTCGGGCGCCTTTGGCTCAAAATTGTCGTCGTCCACCTCCGTGACCACCAGTCTAGTAGTCCTGAGTTTGTTAGGAAGCCGTTGCCTCTTTGCTTTCGGTTCTACACCGGCTCCGCTCCCCGAGGCAGCATCGGTCTCAGTCTCAGCGCCGGTCTCGATGCCGGTCTGAGTCTCAGCGCCGGTCTCAGTCTCAGCACCGGTCTGCGTGTCGGTCTCAGTCCCCGATGCCATGGGTGGGCCCAGCAACAATATCGGTTGATCGTCGGTAAGGCTAAAAAATTCGTCTGCCGCCCGGTAGACGTCATCGCAATCACCAAAACCCTGTCCTTCATTGTTGCTAGCCATATTTCCTATGATTAAATCTAGACAATTAATTCTAGACCTAATAAAATGAATAATGACATAAAAAAGGCCTATTGTTTTGCAGGAATGTTGACTCCTTCCTGGTGCGGCAAATCCCGGGCACTCGATATGTCCTAGTTTGTAGCACAAGTCATGCCGAAATTCACAGAAAATTTCGGCATGACCTTTGCTAAAAAGTGGACAAATCGAGAACCTAAAATTTGCCGAAACAGAAATGAATCAACATTCCGGCAAAACATAGGCCACTCGGCATCATTCCCTGGAAACAACAAAGCCACTTGGGCACAATCGAACAACTTCAATGAGAAGATATAACATGACCACTTCAATGAAAAGATATAATCAATCAACAATAAAATTCTAGGAAGGGATCATCTTTAAAATAAAATTTGCCTAAATTCTTTTCCTTGAAAAATAGTGGTCTTTTCAAAAATCAAAAATCTTTGCAAAATGACCTCACTAATATTTGCAAAAACCTAGCTTGTTAATCCAACGAACCTAATTAACCTACCTATTTAACCTAGTTAGTTAATCTAGTTTACCTAGATAATTAACCTAATTAAACTAGTTAACGCAGCTAGTTCTCTGTCAAAGCCCTAAATAAAATTTTGCACTAATTAACCTAGATAATTAACCTAATTAAACTAGTTAACCTGACTAGTTCTGTGTCAAAGCCCTAACTAAATTTTTGCACTAACCTAGATAATTAACCTAATTAAACTAGTTAACCTAACTACTTCTCTGTCAAAGCCCTAACTAAATTTTTGCCCTAACCTAGATAATTAACCTAATTAAACTAGCTAACCTATGCATCAGAGAGAGAGGAGGGGTGGGGGCTTACAGAGGATGGCTCTGGTGGTGGCGAGGGAGGCAGTGGTGGCGAGGGAGGCAGGGGCGTCTCGGGTGACGGCGAGGGAGGATCCGATGGCGTCAACAGCGGCTCCGGTGGCGTTGGGGGCGACTCCGTGGCATTGGGGGCGGCTCCGGTGGCGTAGACGACGCACGGCTTTGGTGGCGTCTACGTCGGCAGGAGACGGCAGCGAAGTGGGGCGACGGCGAATCGGGGAGACGGCGGCGGGGTGGATCGAGGGATTTGGGGGAGAAGTGGTGGCCAGGGGGAAACGGTTTTTTTGGTTAAGTCAAACTTAGCGGTAGCGCGTTTAGCAAAACGCGCTATAGCTAAGATAGCTATAGCGGTTTTTACAAAACGCGCTGCTGCTATAGCCATGTAATTTTCTTCCAGTTTTTAATTTCCTTTTCTGTTTCTATAGCGGGGGTCCAGGACACGCGCTGCAGCTACGTTAGCTATAGCGCCTCTTACGAACACACGCTACTGCTATGCTTTCCTCCGTTTTTTCGCTTTTTCATTTATTTTGCTTTACATTTTATTTCTTCCTTTCTCCTTTTTCTATTTCTTTCATTTACATTAACTTTTCCATTTGTTTTTCATCTTATTTTATTTCCATTAGTAGTAGCGCTCTTCGTAGGAAACGCGCTGCTACTTATTCCCTAGCGGTAGCGCGCTTCCTCCAAGCTCGCTATTGCTATGCGTAGCCTATCATTCTAGCAATGGGAATATTAGTAGTAGCGCTTTTGCCACTACAAGCGCTACTACTAAGGTTGTATCTGCAGCGCGGTTTTTTCTCAATCGCTACTGCTATCTAGCACTAGCGCCCTTTTTTGACCCGCGCTGTTGCTAAATTTCTGCGCATAAGGTTTTCCCTAGTAGTGGCTCTTTGGTGAGGTGGTCTGTTGGGGAACGAAGCAGAAATTCAAAATTTTCCTACGCGTCACCAAGATCTATCTATGGAGAAACCAGCTACGAGTAGAAGGAGAGAGTGCATCTACATACCCTTGTAGATCGCTAAGCGGAAGCGTTCAAGTGAACGGGGTTGATGGAGTCGTACTCGTCGTGATTCAGATCACCGATGATCAAGTGCCGAACGGACGACACCTCCGCGTTCAACACACGTACAGCCTGGTGACGTCTCCCACGCCTTGATCCAGCAAGGAGAGAGGGAGAGGTTGAGGAAGACTCCATCCAACAGCAGCACAACGGCGTGGTGGTGGTGGAGGAGCGTGGCAATCCAGCAGGGCTTCGCTAAGCACCATGGGAGAGGAGGAGGAGGGAGAGGGGCAGGGCTGCACCAACGAGAGATCAAATCATCTATTATGGGCAGCCCCATGCCTCAATATATATAGGGGGGAAGGGGGCTGCACCCCCTTTAGGGTTTTCCCACCCCCTAGGGGCGGCGGCCAGCCCTAGATGGGTTTTGGGGTGCGGCCAAGAAGGGGGGAGGAGTCCATCCTCCCCAAGGCACCTCGGAGGTGCCTTCCCCCTCGAGGACTCTTCCCTCTAGGGTTCCCTAGGCGCATGGGCCTCTTGGGGCTGGTGCCCTTGGCCCATGTAGGCCAAGGCGCACCCCCTACAGCCCATGTGGCCCCCCGGGGCAGGTGGCCCCACCCGGTGGGCCCCCGGGACCCTTCCGGTGGTCCCGGTACAATACCGATGACCCCGAAACTTGTCCCGATGGCCGAAACAGGACTTCCTATATATAAATCTTTACCTCCGGACCATTCCGGAACTCCTCGTGACGTCCGGGATCTCATCCGGGACTCCGAACAACATTCGGTAACCACATACAAGCTTCCTTTATAACCCTAGCGTCATCGAACCTTAAGTGTGTAGACCCTACGGGTTCGGGAGACATGCAGACATGACCGAGACGTTCTCCGATCAATAACCAACAGCGGGATCTGGATACCCATGTTGGCTCCCACATGTTCCACGATGATCTCATCGGATGAAACACGATGTCAAGGACTTAATCAATCCCGTATTCAATTCCCTCTGTCTATCGGTATGTTACTTGCCCGAGATTCGATCGTCGGTATCCAATACCTTGTTCAATCTCGTTACCAGCAAGTCACTTTACTCGTTCCGTAACACATCATCCCGTGATCAACTCCTTGGTCACATTGCGCATATGATGATGTCCTACCGAGTGGGCCCAGAGATACCTCTCCGTTTACACGGAGTGACAAATCCCAGTCTCGATCCGCATAAAACAATAGATACTTTCGGAGATACCTGTAGTGCACCTTTATAGTCACCCAGTTACGTTGTGACGTTTGATACACCCAAAGCACTCCTACGGTATCCAGGAGTTACACGATCTCATGGTCAAAGGAAGAGATACTTGACATTGGCAAAGCTCTAGCAAATGAACTACACGATCTTTTGTGCTAGTCTTAGGATTGGGTCTTGTCCATCACATCATTCTCCTAATGATGTGATCCCGTTATCAACGACATCCTATGTCCATAGCCAGGAAACCATGACTATCTGTTGATCACAACGAGCTAGTCAACTAGAGGCTCACTAGGGACATATTGTGGTCTATGTATTCACACGTGTATTACGATTTCCGGATAATACAGTTATAGCATGAATAAAAGACAATTATCATGAACAAGGAAATATAATAATAATACTTTTATTATTGCCTCTAGGGCATATTTCCAACAGTCTCCCACTTGCACTAGAGTCAATAATCTAGTTCACATCACCATGTGATTAACACTCACAGGTCACATCGCCATGTGATTAATACCCAAGAGTTTACTAGAATCAGTAGTCTAGTTCACATCACTATGTGATTAATACTCAATGAGTTTTAGGTTTGATCATGTTGCTTGTGAGAGAGGTTTTAGTCAACGGGTCTGAACCTTTCAGATCCGTGTATGCTTTACAAATCTCTATGTCATCTCCTAGATGCAGCTACCATGCTCTATTTGGAGCTGTTCCAAATAACTGTTCTACTTGGAGCTATTCTAAATTGTTGCCCCATTGTACGTATCCGGTATCTCTACTCAGAGCTATCCGGATAGGTGTCAAGCTTGCATCGACGTAACCTTTACGACGAACTCTTTTACCACCTCCATAATCGAGAAAATTCCTTAGTCCACTAGTTACTAAGGATAACTTTGACCGCTGTCCTGTGAGCCATTCTTGGATCACTCTTGTACCCCTTGACTGACTCATGGCAAGGCACACTTCAGGTGCGGTACACAGCATAGCATACTGAAGAGCCTACGTCTTAAGCATAGGGGACGACCTTCGTCCTTTCTCTCTATTCTGCCGTGGTCGAGCTTTAAGTCTTAACTTCGTACCTTATAACTCAGGCAAGAACTCCTTCTTTGACTGGTCCATCTTGAACACCTTCAAGATCATGTCAAGGTATGTGCTCATTTGAAAGTATTATTAAGCATTTTGATCTATCCTTATAGATCTTGATGCTCAATGTTCAAGTAGCTTAATCCAGGCTTTCCATTGAAAAACACTTTCAAAATAACCCTATATGCTTTCTAGAAATTCTACATCATTTCTGATCAACAATATGTCAACAACATATACTCATCAGAAATTCTATAGTGCTCCCACTCACTTCTTTGGAAATACAAGTTTCTCGTAAACTTTGTACAAACCCAAAATCTTCGATCATCATCAAAGCATACATTCCAACTCCGAGATGCTCACTCCAGTCCTTAGAAGGATTGCTGGAGCTTTGCATACTTATTAGCATCTTTTGGGATTGACAAAACCTTCCGGTTGTATCACATACAACCTTTCCTCAAGTATAACGTCGAGGAAACAATGTTTTGACATCCTATCTGCAAGATTTCATAAATAATGCAGTAATCGCTAATATAATTCCAACAGACTCTTAGCATCGCTACGAGTGAGAAAATCTCATCGTAGTCAACTCCTTGAACTTGTCGGAAAACATCTTAACGACAAGTCGAGCTTTCTTAATGGTGACATTTACCATCATTGTCCGTCTTCCTTTTGAAATCCATCTGTACTCATTAGCCTTACGACCATCGAGCCGTTCTGCCAAAGTCTACACTTTGTTTTCATACATGGATCCTCTCTCGGATTTTATGGCTTCTAACCATTTGTCAGAATTCGGGCCCACCATCGCTTCTCCATAGCTCGTAGGTTCATTGTTGTCTAGCAACATGACCTTCAAGACAGGATCACCTTACCACTCCGAAGTAGTACGTGTCCTTGTCGTCCTACGAGGTTTGGTAGTGACTTGATCCGAAGTTTCATGATCAATATCATAAGCTTCCACTTCAATTGGTGTAGGTGCCACAGGAACAACTTCCTGTGCCCTGCCACACACTAGTTGAAGAGACGGTTCAATAACCTCATCAAGTCTCCACCATCCTCCCACTCAACTCTTTCGAGAGAAACCTTTCCTCGAGAAAGGACCCGATTCAAGAAACAATCCATATTGCTTTCGGATCTGAATTAGGAGGTATACCCAACTGTTTTGGGTTTCCTATGAAGATGCATTTTATCCGCTTTGGGTTCGAGCTTATCAACCTGAAACTTTTTCATATAAGCGTCGCAGCCCCAAACTTTCAAGAAACGACAACTTAGGTTTCTCTAAACCATAATTCATACGGTGTCATCTCATCGGAATTACGTGGTGCCCTATTTAAAGTGAATGTGGTTGTCTCTAATGCCTAACCCATGAACGATAGTGGTAATTCGATAAGAGACATCATGGTACGCACCATATCCAATAGGGTGCAACTATGATGTTCGGACACACCATCACATTATGGTGTTCCAGGCGGTATTAATTGCGAAACAATTTCCACAATGTCTTAATTGTGTGCCAAAACTCGTAACTCAGATATTCATCTCTATGATCATATCATAGAAATTTTATCCTCTTGTCACAATGATCTGCTACTTCACTCTGAAATTACTTGAACCATTCAATAATTCAGACTTGTGTTTCATCAAGTAAATATTCTCAACATCTACTCGAATCATCTGTGAAGTAAGAACATAACGATATTCACTGCATGCCTCAGCACTCATTGGACTGCACACATCAAAATGTGTTACTTCCAACAAGTTGCTATCTTGTTCCATCTTATTGAAACCGAGGCTTTTCAGTCATCTTGCCTATGTGGTATGATTTGCATATCTCAAGTGATTCAAAATCAAGTGAGTTCAAACGGTCCATTTGCATGGAGTTTCTTCATGCATATATACCAATAGACATGGTTCGCATGTCTCAAAATTTTCAAAAATGAGTGAGTCCAAAGATCCATCAACATGGAGCTTCTTCATGCGTTTTATACCATTATGACTTACATGGCAGTGCCACAAGTAGGTGGTACTATCATTACTATCTTTTGGCATGAACATGTGTATCACTACGATCGAGATTTAATAAACCATTCATTTTAGGTGTAAGACCATTGAAGGTATTATTCAAATAAACAGAGTAACCATTATTCTCCTTAAATGAATAACCGTATTGCGATAGACGTAATCCAATCATGTCTATGCTCAACGCAAACACCAAATAACAATTATTTAGGTTTAACACCAATCTCTTTGGTAGAGGGAGCGTGCGATGCTTGATCATATCAAGCTTGGAAAAACTTCCAACACATATCGTCAGCTCACCTTTAGCTAGTCTCCGTTTATTCCGTAGCCTTTCGTTTCGAGTTACTAACACTTAGCAACCGAACCGGTATCTAATACCCTGGTGCTACTAGGAGTACTAGCAAAGTACACATTAACACAATGTATATCCAATATACTTCTATCGACCTTGCCAGCCTTCTTATCTACCAAGTATCTAGGGTAATTCTGCTCTAGTGGTTGTTCCCCTTATTACAGAAGCACTTAGTCTCGGGTTTGGGTTTTACCTTGGGTTTCTTCACTAGAGCAGCAGCTGATTTGCCGTTTCATGAAGTATCCCTTCTTGCCCTTGCCCTTCTTGAAACTAGTGGTTTCACCAACCATCAACAATTGATGCTCCTTCTTGATTTCTACTTTCGCGGTGTCAAACATCGCGAATACCTCAAGGATCATCATATGTATCCCTGATATTTTATAGTTCATCACGAAGCTCTAGCAGCTTGGTGGCAATGTCTTTGGAGAAACATCACTATCTCATCTGGAAGATCAACTCCCACTTGATTCAAATGATTGTTGTACTCAGACAATTTGAGCACAAGCTCAACAATTGAGCTTTTCTCCTTAGTTTGCAGGTTAAGAAAGTCATCGGAGGTCTTATACCTCTTGACATGGGCACGAGCCTGAAATCCCAATTTCAGCCCTCAAAACATCTCATATGTTTCGCGATGTTTCAAAAATGTCTTTGGTGCCTCAACTCTAAACCATTTAACTGAACTATCACGTAGTTATCAAAACGTGTATGTCAGATGTTCGCAACAACCACAGACAACGTTCGAGGTTCAGCACACTGAGCGGTGCATTAAGGACATAAGCCTTCTATGAAGCAATGAGGACAATCCTCAGTTTACGGACCTAGTCCGCATAATTGCTACTATCAACTTTCAACTAATTTTTCTCTAGGAACATATCTAAACAGTAGAACTATAGCGTGAGCTACGACATAATTTGCAAAATCCTTTTGACTATGTTCAGGATAATTAAGTTCATCTTATGAACTCCCACTCAGATAGACATCCCTCTAGTCATCTAAGTGATTACATGATCCGAGTCAAACTAGGCCGTGTCCGATCATCACGTGAGACGGACTAGTTGTTGGGGAACGTAGCAGAAATTCAAAAATTTTCCTACGTAACACCAAGATCTATCTATGGAGAGACCAGCAACGAGTAGAAAGGAGAGGAGAGTTTGCATCTACATACCCTTGTAGATCGCTAAGCGGAAGCGTTCAAGTGAACGGGGTTGATGGAGTCGTACTCGTCGTGATTCAGATCACCGATGATCCTAGTGCCGAACGGACGGCACCTCCGCGTTCAACACACGTACAGCCCGGTGACGTCTCCCACGCCTTGATCCAGCAAGGAGAGAGGGAGAGGTTGAGGAAGACTCCATCCAACAGCAGCACAACGGCGTGGTGGTGGTGGAGGAGCGTGGCAATCCTGCAGGGCTTCGCCGAGCACCTACGGGAGAGGAGATGTGTCACGGGAGGGAGAGGGAGGCAACCAAAGGCCTTAGGTATGATTGCTCCTCCTTTTCCCCACTATATATAGGGCCAAGGGAGAGGGGGGAGGCGCAGCCTTGCCCCCTCCTCCAAGGAAGGGGTGCGGCTAAGGATGGGGAGGAGTCCATCCTCCCCAAGGCACCTCGGAGGTGCCTTCCCCCTTTAGGACTCTTCCCTTTTTCCTTTATCTTGGCGCATGGGCCTCTAGGGGCTGGTGCCCTTGGCCCATGCAGGCCAAGGCGCACCCCCTACAGCCCATGTGGCCCCCCGGGGCAGGTGGCCCCACCCGGTGGGCCCCCGGGACCCTTCCGGTGGTCCCGGTACAATACCGATGACCCCGAAACTTGTCCCGATGGCCGAAACAGGACTTCCTATATATAAATCTTTACCTCCGGACCATTCCGGAACTCCTCGTGACGTCCGGGATCTCATCCGGGACTCCGAACAACATTCGGTAACCACATACAAGCTTCCTTTATAACCCTAGCGTCATCGAACCTTAAGTGTGTAGACCCTACGGGTTCGGGAGACATGCAGACATGACCGAGACGTTCTCCAGTCAATAACCAACAGCGGGATCTGGATACCCATGTTGTCTCCCACATGTTCCACGATGATCTCATCGGATGAACCACGATGTCAAGGACTCAATCGATCCCGTATTTAATTCCCTTTGTCTATCGGTATGTTACTTGCCCGAGATTCGATCGTCGGTATACCGATACCTTGTTCAATCTCGTTACCGGCAAGTCACTTTACTCGTTCCGTAACACATCATCCCGTGATCAACTCCTTGGTCACATTGCGCATATGATGATGTCCTACCGAGTGGGCCCAGATATACCTCTCCGTTTACACGGAGTGATAAATCCCAGTCTCGATCCGCATAAAACAATAGATACTTTCGGAGATACCTGTAGTGCACCTTTATAGTCACCCAGTTACGTTGTGACGTTTGATACACCCAAAGCACTCCTACGGTATCCAGGAGTTACACGATCTCATGGTCAAAGGAAGAGATACTTGACATTGGCAAAGCTCTAGCAAACGAACTACACGATCTTTGTGCTATGCTCAGGATTGGGTCTTGTCCATCACATCATTCTCCTAATGATGTGATCCCGTTATCAACGACATCCAATGTCCATAGCCAGGAAACCATGACTATCTGTTGATCACAACGAGCTAGTCAACTAGAGGCTCACTAGGGACATATTGTGGTCTATGTATTCACACGTGTATTACGATTTCCGGATAATACAGTTATAGCATGAATAAAAGACAATTATCATGAACAAGGAAATATAATAATAACACTTTTATTATTGCCTCTAGGGCATATTTCCAACAGTCTCCCACTTGCACTAGAGTCAATAATCTAGTTCACATCGCCATGTGATTAACACTCACAGGTCACATCGCCATGTGACTAATACCCAAGAGTTTACTAGAGTCAGTAGTCTAGTTCACATCACTATGTGATTAACTCTCAATGAGTTTTATGTTTGATCATGTTGCTTGTGAGAGAGGTTTTAGTCAACAGGTCTGAACCTTTCAGATCCGTGTGTTCTTTACAAATCTCTATGTCATCTCCTAGATGCAGCTACCACGCTCTATTTGGAGCTATTCCAAACAACTGTTCTACTTGGAGCTATCCTAAATTATTGCTCCATTATATGTATCCGGTCTCTCTACTCAGAGCTATCCGGATAGGTGTCAAGCTTGCATCGTCGTAACCTTTATGACGAACTCTTTTACCACCTCCATAATCGAGAAAATTCCTTAGTCCACTAGTTACTAAGGATAACTTTGACTGCTGTCCTGTGAGCCATTCTTAGATCACTCTTGTACCCCTTGACTGTCTCATGGCAAGGCACACTTCAGGTGCGATACACAGCATAGCATACTGAAGATCCTACGTCTTAAGCATAGGGGACGACCTTCGTCCTTTCTCTCTATTCTGCCGTGGTCGAGCTTTAAGTCTTAACTTCGTACCTTATAACTCAGGCAAGAACTCCTTCTTTGACTGGTCCATCTTGAACACCTTCAAGATCATGTCAAGGTATGTGCTCATTTGAAAGTATTATTAAGCATTTTGATCTATCCTTATAGATCTTGATGCTCAATGTTCAAGTAGCTTAATCCAGGCTTTCCATTGAAAAACACTTTCAAAATAACCCTATATGCTTTCTAGAAATTCTACATCATTTCTGATCAACAATATGTCAACAACATATACTCATCAGAAATTCTATAGTGCTCCCA
>NC_041387.1:492049052-492058529 GCF_002162155.2 Triticum dicoccoides
GAATTACGTGGTGCCCTATTTAAAGTGAATGTGGTTGTCTCTAATGCCTAACCCATGAACGACAGTGGTAATTCGATAAGAGACATCATGGTACGCACCATATCCAATAGGGTGCAACTATGATGTTCGGACACACCATCACACTATGGTGTTCCAGCCGGTATTAATTATGAAACAATTTCCACAATGTCTTAATAGTGTGCCAAAACTCGTAACTCAGATATTCATCTCTATGATCGTATCATAGACATTATATCCTCTTGTCACAATGATCTTCTACTTCACTCTGAAATTACTTGAACCATTCAATAATTCAGAGTTGTGTTTCATCAAGTAAATATTCTCAACATCTACTCGAATCATCTGTGAAGTAAGAACATAACGATATTCACTGCATGCCTCAGCATTTATTGGACTACACACATCAAAATGTGTTACTTCCAACAAGTTGCTATCTTGTTCCATCTTATTGAAACCGAGGCTTTTCAGTCATCTTGCCTATGTGGTATGATTTGCATATCTCAAGTGATTCAAAATCAAGTGAGTCCACACGGTCCATTTGCATGGAGCTTCTTCATGCATATATACCAATAGACATGGTTCACATGTCTCAAACTTTTCAAAAATGAGTGAGTCCAAAGATCCATCAACATGGAGCTTCTTCATGCATTTTATACCATTATGACTTACATGGCAGTGCCACAAGTAAGTGGTACTATCATTACTATCTTATATCTTTTGGCATGAAAATGTGTATCACTACGACCGAGATTCAATAAACCATTCATTTAGGTGCAAGAGCACTTATTCAGGTTTAATACTAATCTTGATGGTAGAGGGAGCGTGCGATGTTAGATCACATCAAACTTGGAAACACTTCCAACACATATCGTTAGCTCACCTTTAGCCAGTCTCCGTTTTATTCCGTAGCTTTTATTTCGAGTTACTAACACTTAGCAACCGAACCGGTATCTAATACCCTGGTGCTACTAGGAGTACTAGTAAAGTACACATTAACATAATGTATATCCAATATACTTCTATCGACCTTGCCAGCCTTCTCATCTACCAAGTATCTAGGGTAATTCCACTCTAGTGACTGTTCCCCTTATTACAGAAGCACTTAGTCTCGGGTTTGGGTTTAACCTTGGGTTTCTTCACTAGAGCAGCAGCTGAATTGCCGTTTCATGAAGTATCCCTTTGTTCCCTTGCCCTTCTTGAAACTAGTGGTTTCACCAACCATCAACAATTGATGCTCCTTCTTGATTTCTACTTTTGCGGTGTCAAATATCGCGAATACCTCAAGGATCATCATATATGTCCTTGATATATTATAGTTCATCATGAAGCTCTAACAACTTGGTGGTAATGACTTCGGAGGAACTATCACTATTTCATCTGGAAGATCAACTCCCACTTGATTCAAGTGATTGTTGCACTCAGACAATCTGAGCACAAGCTCAACAATTGAGCTTCTCTCCTTAGTTTGCAGGCTAAGATAATCGTCGGAGGTCTTATACCTCTTGACATGGGCACGGGCCTGAAATCCCAATTTCAGCCCTCGAAACATCTCATATGTTCCGCGACGTTTCGAAAACGTCTTTGGTGCCTCTACTTAAACCATTTAACTGAACTATCACGTAGTTATCAAAACATGTATGTCCGATATTCGCAACATCCACAAACGACGTTTGGGGTTCAGCACACTAAGCGGTGCATAAAGGACATAAGCTTTCTACTGTCCGCATAATTGCTACTTTCAACTTTCAACTATATTTTCTCTAGGAACATATCTAAAAAGTAGAACTATAGCGCGAGCTACGACATAATTTGCAAAAGGTCTTTTGACTATGTTCAGGATAATTAAGCTCATCTTATGAACTCCCACTTAGATAGACATCCCTCTGGTCATCTAAGTGATCACATGATCCGAGTCAACTAGGCCGTGTCCGATCATCACGTGAGACGGACTAGTTAACGTCGGTGAACATCTTCATGTTGATCGTATCTACTATACGACTCATGCTCGACCTTTCGGTCTCCATGTTCCGAGGCCATGTCTGCACATGCTAGGCTCGTCAAGTTAACCCTAAGTGTTTTCGCTGTGTAAAACTGTCTTACACCCGTTGTATGTGAACGTAAGAATCCATCACACCCGATCATCACGTGGTGCTTAGAAGCGACGAACTGTAGCAACGGTGCACAGTTAGGGCAGAACACTTCTTGAGATTTTGTAAGGGATCATCTTATTTACTACCGTCGTCCTAAGTAAACAAGATGCATAAACATGATAAACATCACATGCAATCAAATAGTGACATGATATGGCCAATATCATTTTGCTCCTTTTGATCTTCATCTTCGGGGCTCCATGATCATCATCGTCACCGGCATGACACCATGATCTCCATCATCATGATCTCCATCATCATGATCTCCATCATCGTGTCTTCATGAAGTTGTCACGCCAACGACTACTTCTACTTCTATGGCTAACGCGTTTAGCAATAAAGTAAAGTAAGTTACATGGCGTTCTTCAATGACACGCATGTCATACAAAAAATAAAGACAACTCCTATGGCTCCTGCCGGTTGTCATACTCATCGACATGCAAGTCGTGAATCCTATTACAAGAACATGATCAATCTCATACATCACATATATCATTCATCACATCCTTTTGGCCATATCACATCACATAGCATACCCTGCAAAAACAAGTTAGACGTCCTCTAATTGTTGTTGCATGTTTTACGTGGCTGCTATGGGTTTCTAGCAAGAACGTTTCTTACCTACGCA
This sequence comes from Triticum dicoccoides, assembly GCF_002162155.2. Taxonomy (NCBI): domain Eukaryota; kingdom Viridiplantae; phylum Streptophyta; class Magnoliopsida; order Poales; family Poaceae; genus Triticum; species Triticum dicoccoides. The sequence continues at coordinate 492,051,852 of NC_041387.1, forward strand.
AGACCACAACGTGATATGCCAATTGCTATTTACCCTTCATAAGGACCCTTTTCATCGAATCCGTTCCGACTAAAGTGGGAGAGACTGGCACCCGCTAGCCACCTTATGCACCAAGTGCATGTCAATCGGTGGAACCTGTCTCACGTAAGAGTACGTGTAAGGTCGGTCTGGGCCGCTTCATCCCACAATACCGTCGAAACAAGATTGGACTAGTAACGGTAAGCATATTGAACAACATCAACGCCCACAACTACTTTGTGTTCTACTCGTGCAAAGAATCTACGCAATAGACCTAGCTCATGATGCCACTGTTGGGGAACGAAGCAGAAATTCAAAATTTTCCTACGCGTCACCAAGATCTATCTATGGAGAAACCAGCTACGAGTAGAAGGAGAGAGTGCATCTACATACCCTTGTAGATCGCTAAGAGGAAGCGTTCAAGTGAACGGGGTTGATGGAGTCGTACTCGTCGTGATTCAGATCACCGATGATCAAGTGCCGAACGGACGGCACCTCCGCGTTCAACACACGTACAGCCCGGTGACGTCTCCCACGCCTTGATCCAGCAAGGAGAGAGGGAGAGGTTGAGGAAGACTCCATCCAACAGCAGCACAACGGCGTGGTGGTGGTGGAGGAGCGTGGCAATCCAGCAGGGCTTCGCTAAGCACCATGGGAGAGGAGGAGGAGGGAGAGGGGCAGGGCTGCACCAACGAGAGATCAAATCATCTATTATGGGCAGCCCCATGCCTCAATATATATAGGGGGGAAGGGGGCTGCACCCCCTTTAGGGTTTTCCCACCCCCTAGGGGCGGCGGCCAGCCCTAGATGGGTTTTGGGGTGCGGCCAAGAAGGGGGGAGGAGTCCATCCTCCCCAAGGCACCTCGGAGGTGCCTTCCCCCTCGAGGACTCTTCCCTCTAGGGTTCCCTAGGCGCATGGGCCTCTTGGGGCTGGTGCCCTTGGCCCATGTAGGCCAAGGCGCACCCCCTACAGCCCATGTGGCCCCCCGGGGCAGGTGGCCCCACCCGGTGGGCCCCCGGGACCCTTCCGGTGGTCCCGGTACAATACCGATGACCCCGAAACTTGTCCCGATGGCCGAAACAGGACTTCCTATATATAAATCTTTACCTCCGGACCATTCCGGAACTCCTCGTGACGTCCGGGATCTCATCCGGGACTCCGAACAACATTCGGTAACCACATACAAGCTTCCTTTATAACCCTAGCGTCATCGAACCTTAAGTGTGTAGACCCTACGGGTTCGGGAGACATGCAGACATGACCGAGACGTTCTCCAGTCAATAACCAACAGCGGGATGTGGATACCCATGTTGGCTCCCACATGTTCCACGATGATCTCATCGGATGAACCACGATGTCAAGGACTCAATCGATCCCGTATTCAATTCCCTTTGTCTATCGGTATGTTACTTGCCCGAGATTCGATCGTCGGTATACCGATACCTTGTTCAATCTCGTTACCGGCAAGTCACTTTACTTGTTCCGTAACACATCATCCCGTGATCAACTCCTTGGTCACATTGCGCATATGATGATGTCCTACTGAGTGGGCCCAGAGATACCTCTCCGTTTACACGGAGTGACAAATCCCAGTCTCGATCCGCATAAAACAATAGATACTTTCGGAGATACCTGTAGTGCACCTTTATAGTCACCCAGTTACGTTGTGACGTTTGATACACCCAAAGCACTCCTACGGTATCCAGGAGTTACACGATCTCATGGTCAAAGGAAGAGATACTTGACATTGGCAAAGCTCTAGCAAACGAACTACACGATCTTTGTGCTATGCTCAGGATTGGGTCTTGTCCATCACATCATTCTCCTAATGATGTGATCCCGTTATCAACGACATCCAATGTCCATAGCCAGGAAACCATGACTATCTGTTGATCACAACGAGCTAGTCAACTAGAGGCTCACTAGGGACATATTGTGGTCTATGTATTCACACGTGTATTACGATTTCCGGATAATACAGTTATAGCATGAATAAAAGACAATTATCATGAACAAGGAAATATAATAATAACACTTTTATTATTGCCTCTAGGGCATATTTCCAACATGGTCTTCAAAGAAGCAAAATTGTGTGTCTCTCTCGTCCACCGAGGCCGAATATGTAGCCGCCGCAAGTTGTTGTGCACAATTGCTATGGATGAGGCAAACTTTAAAGGATTACGGTGTCACCTGTGACAAAGTGCCTCTTCTATGTGACAATGGAAGTGCTATAAAGATTTCTCTTAATCCGATGCCACATAGCAAGGCGAACCATATTGAGATTCACCATCATTTCATTCGAGATCACATCAAGCGGGGAGACATTGACATCATTTACATCGACACTCAAGAGCAACTAGCGGATATTTTCATGAAGCCCCGAGATGAATCAAGATTTTGCGAGGTAAGGCATGAGCTAAATATCATTGATTTGAGCAATGTGGCTTGAATCTAGGCACACCCCACCACACTCATCATTATATCTTGTTCTAGATGTAGGCATGGACATAGGGGGAGTGTTGTTCTCTCAATGAACTCTCCCTCCCCCATTATCCATAAAATGAGTTATGGTCATGGGCCCAAGGTTAAAATTTTCACGGTGCCATACCACTCGACTCAAACATAGGTAGCCTCGGCCACCGCCCTCTCCGTGAGAGGTGTGTTGTCGATTGGTTCGTGTTTTTGTTGTGTTTGTTTTCTAGTATCTCCATGGGTGCATTTCTGTCTCTTGTTGTGTTTTGCTCTTGAAGTTGTACCCTCGGCTCATCTCGATGTTTTATTTTTGTTAGAGCTCGGCTTGTGTTTGCTATACCTCGATGAGTTCTTGCTGGGCAGTACTACCGCTCACGACGGACGGTACTACCGCTGAGTGGCCTCAAGCGGCACTACTGCCCGCTCGAGAGGTACTACCACTGCGAGGCAAAACTGGGGTTTATGTTACGGGGCAGGGGGAGTTTTACTCCCCCATACAGATTCGACTCGCCCCGCCGGTTCTTGTCCTCCTCTAGCGACGAACTCGCCGCGGGAGGCTGCCGCCGGGCTTTCCTTCGAATTTCTATTCGGTGGAGTCGATCCCCACCCCTTCCTCTTGCCATGGATGCTGGTATGGCCCCCGTTCTTCTTCTCTTTGGTTCTAGTTCTCAGATCTAGGCTTTGGAGCAATAGTCTTTGCATTTATCAATTTTTGGCCAAATCAAGGCTTGAGTAGGTTGTTGAAGGCTGCTAGACTAGTTGGATTGAGGTTTGGTAGGAGTATTTTTGAATTTGGCACCCCCGGTAGTACCGGATTTGGCCGCGGTTGTAGTCAAACCGCCGTCCTCCACCTCGAGTGATACTACCGCTCCTCTAGAGCGGTACTACCACTTGGGATGCCAAACTCCCTTATGTTCATACCAAATGTTGATCCGTGTTGCTTTTTCTGTTGGCTTATGGTTGTTTTCTCTTGTTGTTTCTCGTGTTCTTGTGTTTGGTTCCAGGTGATGGCCCTTTGGAGCACCCTGTCCATCGTGTCAACCCCGAGCGTACTAGATCAAAGTGCTATCGCACTTCTGAGGCAGCAGTTGCTTCTTCAAGTGTTCCTCCTCCTCAGCCCAAAAAGCAAATTCCGAACAAGTCCAAGCCTAGGGCCAAGTCTGTGACAGAGATGACTGCTAAGGAATTCTGGGAGAAGCGTCGGCGCAACCCATATGACCAAGATCAAGAACCAAATCTTGTCAACCGCCCTTTCTGGAATCACTTTCAGTGGGCTGTCTACTTTGATGTGATCAAAGCAAAAAAGAATATCTATGTTGATGTTCGCTCCATCAGCATTGCTTATTTGGAGAAGGATCGTGCCTACTTTGGCGAGGCACTGGAGATGTGTGCTTAGTTGATCATTCTCAATATCATGGAGTTCAAAAAGGACTTTGATGCAGATTTGGTGGCTCCGTTTTATGCCACAGTCCACCTTGGCACTGATGTGGAAAGGACTTTGACTTGGATGACAAATGGCAAACTTTTCTCAGTCAAATGGAAGGCGTTCATAGAATCGTTGGAGATTGAAGATCAAGGGCTTGAGAACCCGGTTGGCTTTCGTCCTCACAGGAATGAAACTTCTACTCACAAGCAAGCTCTCTGGCCCTTTTGCACATTGAAGATTAACCCCGAGACGCAGAAGGAGACTTATGAGCTGCCTCCATTTCTGGACATCCTTCATCGCTGACGAGGCTGAGGCAGAGGCTGAGGATGATGAGGACTATGAGCCCTCTGGTGCAGAGCCCTCATGGGCAAAGAAGCTCAAGCGCAAGATGAAGAAGCTTTTCTGCATGGAGTCTCACGGGCAATATATGGCTCATGTGTCTGAGAAGAAGTCAAGGAGTCGTCACAAGGAGCTTATGCGTCACCTTGGTGCTACAGTTAACAGTGGGTCTGAGGGAAAGATCACATATGAGGAGGAGTGGATTACTCAGCACTACCCCTAGATGGATTCAGAGTCTGAGCTGCCCACTGCCAATGACGAAGACGCGGGCGACCACACGGGGATGTGATGATGGAGATCTTCAGCTTTGCTATCACCTGTGACCGTAGCAGCACTCTTTGCCCTTTTGGTGTCTTGATGCCAAAGGGGGAGAGAGTTTAGGGATTTGTCGAGTTGCGAGTGAGTCTTATTTTCCTTGTCTTTCTCTCTCGCAAACTCTTTTGTCATCATTTGCTTTGGTTTTGTTTGTGCTCGTGAGACCTGGTTACCCTATCATATGGTGTAAGACATATGCTACCCTATCTTGTTTATCTTATGTATGTCTAAGTACTTTGGTAGTATGTGAGTTGCATGCTTATCTTATGATTATACTCTGCTCACTTACTACTCTCTTGCATCCTAGCTTATATCTCTCTGTTTATAGATGCAAGTGTTGTCAGGCTATAAAATATAGGGGGAGTGTTGATCCTAATGTGTGTACTTTGCATTCCAAAGTCACTTCTAATTAAGTGCACACATCTAGGGGGAGCCCATCTATATTTTGTAGTCTCTGGGGTTCGCTTATTCTCTTGCCATATCTTTATGCAAATCCTGTGTTGTCATCAATCCACCAAAAAGGGGGAGATTGTCAGGGCATGTCTCTCTCTAAGGTCTTGGTGATCGATGACAACGCATTTGCGGACTAATCGTGTGCATTGAGCTTTCAGATATTTATTCATTGGCACGAGACGATTCTTTCCCCTCGGTGTTGAAGGAGAAGACGGTGTGTTTCCTTCGTTTCTGTTTTGGTGAACTTGACTCGTAGGAAACACCATACTATCAAGAGGGGGTCCGTATTGGAAAGGTTTGGTGGAATCAACACGTACACGTCCCTTTGCACCCCAACTCTTTCCCGTATCTTTGGAGGATCCTTCTTGTCTTGGAAGTGGGCTTGATAGTGATCCAGCGGAAGTACCGCGGTGCCGAGCGGCAGTACCGCCCAAAGCCACAGGCAGCAGTACCACTGCTCAGCAGCGGTAGTACCGCTAGGGGGGTCTCAGCCATAGTACCACTTCGGTGCCATGCTATTACTTCCTCGATTCGAGAGCGTCGGTTCTCGTATCGGGTTGTGCGACAGTGGCGGCGGTAGTACTACTCAAGAGCGGTAGTACCACCCTACTACCGCTGCTAGTGCCGCCCAGGGCTCTCGCTCTCCTACCCCTTCTTCCTACAAGGCCTCTGTTCACAGTCTTCACGGTAGTACCGTTGGGTGTCGCGGTAGTATTGCTGCTACCAGCAGTAGTACCGCTCCCCTGCGCGGTAGTACCACTCTGTGCGGGCTGAAGAGGGGATAACAGTTGGATTTGATTCCCCACTATAAGAGGAGGTCTTCTTTCCAAAGAAGACCTACTTCTTTCCTTCCAAGCTCCATTGTTTCTCCAAAGCTCATTTTCGCCCGATCTCTCTCCCTAGCTAATCAAACTTGTTGATTTTCTAGGGATTGATTGAGCAGGCCCGGATCTACACTTCCACCAAGAGAAATTTGATCCCCCCCACTAATCCCTTGCAAATCTTGTTACTCTTGGGTGTTTGAGCACCCTAGATGGTTCAGGTCACCTCGGAGCCGCATTCCATTGTGGTGAAGCTCTGTGGTATCGTTGGGAGCCTCCAATCAAGTTGTGGAGATAGCCCCAACCTTGTTTGTAAAGATTCGGTCACCGCCTTCAAGGGCACCACTAGTGGAATCACGGCATCTCGCATTGTGTGAGGGCATGAGGAGAATACGGTGGCCCTAGTGGCTTCTTGGGGAGCATTGTGCCTCCACACCGTTTCAACGGAGACGTACTTCCCCCAAAAGGAAGGAACTTCAATAACACATCCTCGTCTCCACCGGCTCCACTTGTGGTTATCTCTTCCCTTTACTTTGTGCAAGCTATTATTGTGTTGTATCCTTTGCTTGCACTTGTTGTTGTTGTTGTTGTTGTTGTTGTTGTTGTTGTTGTTGTTGTTGTTGTTGTTGTTGTTGTTGTTGTTGTTGTTGTTGTTGTTGTTGTTGTTGTTGTTGTTGTTGTTGTTGTTGTTGTTGTTGTTGTTGTTGTTGTTGTTGTTGTTGTTGTTGTTGTTGTTGTTGTTGTTGTTGTTGTTGTTGTTGTTGTTGTTGTTGTTGTTGTTGTTGTTGTTGTTGTTGTTGTTGTTGTTGTTGTTGTTGTTGTTGTTGTTGTTG
>NC_041387.1:492060128-492106383 GCF_002162155.2 Triticum dicoccoides
TGTTAGCATCATATAGTTTGCTTACCTAGTTACACATCTAGACAACCTAATTTGTTAAGAAAAGCTAAAAAATGTTAGTTGCCTATTCACCCCCCTCTTGTCAACCATATCGATACTTTGAGTTGGTTTTTCACCAAAAACCAACAGCTGTATATTACATTAAAACTGAAAAACTGATATTTTTCAGAATGTGCACGAACTGTGGAAAAATTAGGGACCTTAAGATTGTGGACAAAATTTGAAAAATGTTCTCAAAATTAAAATGTGCATTAAAAAACATTTGTGATTTTTTTTTAAAAAAATCTTGAGTTTTTTTACTAACCAGACGTTTGAGAGCCTGAAAATGTTTGAGAACGTTTTGTAGTTAATTCCAAAAAGTGTTTCCCGTTAAGAAAATGGTCATCACTTAAGACATGTTCACTAATTTTTGAAAATGGTTGGAAATTTTAAAACAATAATCAAACTTTAGAAATGATCTTGGATATATAAGAAAGTTCATGATTTTTTAAACTAAATTTAATTTTTTACGAATTTTATAAATATTATATTTGAAAGAATCCTGAATTTGATTTTTATTGAAAACTTCAAAAGATGATCACCAATTTAAAAATGTTTGTGAATTAAGAAAATGTTTATATGAATTAAATAATTTGGCCAATTTCAAAGTTATTCTAAATTTATAAATGTTCATGGATGTATAAAGGTAAACCATGAAGAAAAGGAAAAAACAAAAATGAATAAAAATGAAAAAAGAAAAGAAACCAAAGAAAACTAGCAGAAAAAATCAGAGGAAAAATCTCCAATGGAAAAACAGAAGAAAGCCATTGAGCGAACGTACTGCTCGCTTTCTAGTGGCCGAGCCAAGATCGATGCTTCATGCGTGAAGTTGACATTTAGACACACAAAGCGTCTAATAGAATTTGCTTTGCCACAGTGTGCCCCTAAGTTGATTGTGTGTCCAATTTTTCTTTGTTCCCAAAGGCATCGACGAAGATTATGCCGAGGGATAATCTCATAGGCGGGCAAGCAGGCCGACTTCAATATGGCCTTACTCGCCTCGAACCGTCTCGTCATCAATCTTAATTTTGAGAGACCTTATCATATCATATTCCTAAGATTCCTAAACAATGTCGCCTTTATAAATCAATGTACATGGTCAAAGTCCTGAATTTCGGATCGTGCGCATCAAGCGTCTTTGTACATCGGGCCAAGATTCAAGATGTGATATCAGCTTTGGTGCAGTCTCCAGCACCGCAACAAATTAATCTTATTTTACGCATGGGCCGCTAGACCACGAGCGAACATGCGAGCTTTTGGGGCGGCCGAGTGCTGGGCGAGGTGTCCTTTTTTTCATTCTTTTGTCCTTCTCACTCTCCCCTAGTTTATCTTTTTTAATTTGTGTATTTTTATTTATTTTTTGCTTTCTATTTTATCTTTTTAAATATTAAAAACAGTTTGTTTTGAAAAAAACCATGAACATTTTATATAAAGTTCCTGGTTTTCTTAAATTTATATTAAATTTCATGATTTTTAAAAAAATTAGACGGACCTTTTATAAAAGGTTTGTAAACTTTTAGAAAATCTAGACATTTTCCAAATTCAAGCATATTTTTAAAAAATTAGAATATTTTCAGTTAAAGGAATTTTTCTAAATGTTCTATTTTTTAAAAGAACATTTTAATAATTCTGGATTTTTAGTTTATTTTTCATAAAATAACAAATTCCGACTCCTATCACAGCGCTATGTGAGCATGGAGAGCTAAATTTTGCTTGTTCATAAACCAATGCGTCTCTAGCTAGCTCTTGGATTTGGCCTCTCTCCCAGACTCCCACGAAATTTGCCAGCACTGCCGCTACTTTCTCCATCAATGAGAAACAATAGCAGATATACATGTCATCAGATACTTTGCCCGTTAATTTTCTCATGAATTTTAAAATGTGTTTCCCATTTAAAAGATAATCATAAGTATAAAAATGTTCATTAATTTTATAAAATAGTTGGGAATATTAAAAACAATAATATATTTTAAAAATGATCTTGGATATAAAATTATGTCCTTATTTTGAAATTGAAAAATTTAGAAAAAATACAAATTTTGAAGAAAATCTAAATTTTATAAACATCATGGTTTATAGTTTTGACTATTTTAAAAGGTGACCACCAATTTAACATTGTTTATGAATTTAAAATTTTCGCAAAATTAGAAATTATGCGAATTCGTAAGTTGTTCCTAAACTTCTAAATATTCATGAACTGGAAAAAGTAAAAAAATGAAGAAAATAAATAACAGATAAAGAAAAAAAAACTAGAAATAAACTGAAGAAAACTAACACGAGAAAATCAGGGGAAAAAAATCTCCAGTGGAAAAATAGAAGAAAGCCTTTTAAAGAACTTACTGCTCATTGTCTAGTTGCAGACCCAAGGATTGGCACTTTGTGCGTGAAGTCAATATTTAGACGCACAGAGCGTCAAATAGGATTTACCATTGTGTATGATCCTAACTTGATCGGGTGTCCACTTTCTCTTTGTGCCCATGGGCTCCACAGATACAAGGGCATTGAGAAAGATATGTCGAGGGATAATCTAACGGGCAGGCAACCGGGCTGACTTCAATAGGGCCTTACTCGCCTCGAACCGTCTCGTCGTCAACCTTAATTTTGAGAGACCCTATCATATCATATTCCTACATTTCCTAAATAATATCGCTATTATCAACCAATGAAAAAGGTCAAAGTCATGAAATTTGGATCATGTAGGAAAGTTGATATTATGCGCGTCAAGCGTCTGTGTACGTTGGGTCGAGGCTCAAGATGTGATGCCAACTCTGGTGCGGCCTCTGGCACCGCAATGACGCAATCTTATTCTGCGCATTAGTCGCTAGAAACGGAGCAAATGCGTGAGCATTATTTATTTCTTCTCATTTTTCCATCAGTTTATTTTTATATTTTATTTGCATTTGTCTTTTCATTCTTTGTTGTTTCTTTTCCTTTTTATATTTCTACAATTTATGATTTTTTGAAAAATCATGAATATTTTATATAAAATTGGATAAATACAAGAAATATATTAAATTCATGATTTTTAAAATAATTAGATAGAAAATTTTAAAAGGTCTGTACACTTTTAAAATTCGGATCATTTTCTAAATACATGAATATCTTTTTAAATTTCTGTACATTTTTTAATTACTGATACATTTTTAAAATTCCTAAATTTATTTTGAAAGAAGTCGTAAACATTTTAAGAGTTCTGGAACATTTTTTAAATTATTTAATAAACGAACAAATTTTTCATTCCTATCATAGCGCCATGTGTCCACGGAAAGCCAATTTTTGCCTGTTACTGACACAATATGCTTCTCTTGCTAGCTCTTGGATTTGGCCTCCCTCCCGCGAATTTTGCCAGCATTGAGCCAGTGTCCCTACTTCCCCGATCGATGAGAAACGATATAGTCCCTCCGTGCACAAATAAGTATGTATTTGATATTTAAAATTTGTCTAGAAAAGAGTGTACTTCTATCTTCCCAATTCACTTCAAAGTAGACAAAATGTTTCTCTCTCATCACACGGTAATCAAGACCAATAACATTTAACACATGGTCTCCTCACTTTCTACTTGCACCTACCTTATTGCGGGTGGGTAATTAAAGAGGAGAGAAATGGTGGCTTGCACCTTTTCAATGTATGTTTTTACTCTACTCTACAATTTGTTTTAAATATTTTACATGTACATTTATTCGTGGCCGGAGGGAGTATATTGTTATACGGATCATCATATACTACGGTTGCCTTTGCCACAGAATCTGTCAGTTGTTGCCTAACATGAACTGATTGAATAACACGATTCAGTGACTTATACACACACTGCCCATTACCATAGCCATATTACCTGTTTGTTGGATCGCCCCTCACAGCCCGTTAGCTTTGTATATACTGTTGCTCCTCCACATATCTCCATTGATCGCAATCAACCGGACGAAAGGAAACGATCATGATCGAGACCGATATGTCGACCAGTTAGCTAGCGTGTCCGCATATAAAACTACAACTCGGAGGGCATAGTTTACTCGCATGATTAGCGAGGGACCGATCGATCGAACCCAGCCCGGTCCTTCCAATCACCACCAACTAATGATCTTATGATAAAATGCAGGCCCCGCCGTACATTGTTATGTAGCGGGTTACATAGCCTAAGTGCTTACTTTATGAGCTAATCTTGTTAACTAACTACAGACACACACACATACAATCACAAGGTCGACCGCACATGCATGCAGCATGCATGCCAGCCAACCCCGTAAAACTCCAAAGCAAGCTGATGCGTCCGGTGCTCTCTTGCAGGCGGCAATAATTTCTCCTTCCGTTATTAAGTAACGAACTCGGCTTGTCTTTACCGCCCTATCAGCGAGCACTGGCGGCGTCGACTGACCGGCCCCAAATGGGAAAGAAACGATCAACTTGCCCGTCCATCAACCTGTAAACTAAGACACATCGTGATCATGTGAAAGCTGGCGATGATAAGTTTGGTAAATGTATCTTAATTTACAGGTTGTGGACGTTCTTGCGTCTGATCGCAAGCGCACCTGGCGAAGCAAGTTGCTCCAAAACAATTGCTGGAAATGTTAACCTGCTGATGCCACTTGAAGATTGACATTGACCCCCTGGGCAATGGACTATTCTCAGTCTGTCCCACGACAGGCATAAAAAAGTTTAGACGATCGGTCGGAAGAAACATACAAAGATATCGTGATGGATCCATACGACAGAATCAGTAGGTTGGGGCGTGGAAGGTTCGGGAAGCCAAGACAAGCGACTCTGAGCTAAGACATGATAGTCATGTTGCCCTCTAGAGCGTACTTACCCACAGTTAGTGGCTCTCATGACAAGTGCAGTCATGCATGCGCATATGTAACTGTATCACAGTACTTTCAGGCAATTGGGCAATGGAGGAGTTGCATCAGCAGGGTCTGTAGCTACTTCTTTTTGTAACCAAAGCCTTGGGTGCAGCCTGTGGTGCTTAGTTTGGTACCCCGCTACCTCTTCTACCAATGGATGATGGCAAAGCTCCTGTCATTTCAACAAAGAAGGAAAAAGTGCAGCTGATCTGTGCCAAGATGCTTACACATTACTAGGGTACACCCGCTAGACCGTGACCAATTTCAGATAGTATTACAATGCCGACTAAAACAAATCCTGATGTGGTAACAGCTAACAAGTTGCCCCCTTGACTGTGATCGAATGTGTTCTCTTAATTCGGCAGCGCCCACCGTTTTGTTGCAGCATGATTGGAAGCATAGTAGAGTTTTGACTTGGCAGGCAGGCCAACCTACCTATGTGAAGCCTACGAGTATTTGGGGCCAATTTGAAATAAAAAACCTGGACGAGAGTTAGGCGACAAATCTGTTAGTTAATCCCTCGCATTTGGTTAATCCTTGGAATACTTGGACGCTAGTATATGTATATGTACAATGTACCATACAAAATGTATATGTCTGTGTACAGGTAGAAGCTGTTGGCACTTAACCTGCCATAATTTTCTCCCCGGGAAGATCGAAACGGATACGTTCGGCATCAGCACCGGCAACTTGGCCGCTACTATATTGCTGTTGCTTACTCTCTCTTCTGACAAGGTACATACATTATATAATCCTTACCCGGCTCTGCGTTGTCCTAATGACTGCTGCTGAGATAGTTTTAGGTGCCTCCTGATCTCACACATGACAAACTTTTAGTTGCAACTTGCAGTGAGAACATTTCATTTTGTTAATCAAGTCGTATGACTGGCTCGCGCAGCTCCACGAGTCCCTTTCATGAATATCTCCACAATTTGTTTTCTCTGACGTGGATGTTGTTCTCTCTGATCCAGCAGATTATCGGGAACTGGTGAGTGAAAATGTAGTTTGTGAGGCCATTTTAATTTTATTTGCCTGGATCGGAAATATTAATGTTGGATTTTTATGAGCTGATTGTTTTCAGAAATAAACATATGTGTGTAGCAGCTACCCTGTTGATAGAAATGTAACAGCATTTCAGGTCATAATTAAAAGAAATGTTCCTGGCTCCATGAGTTTAGTTACTATCTCTGATGGAAGCAATGTATGTGCAGAATCTTGAGCTGTCCTTGGTTTTCCTCTGATCAATCTTTTAAGCAAATGGTGCTGCTCCTTGACCTGACTTTCATGCCCCATTCATTGGATGCAGCCGGATTCTTTTCTGAACAATCTACAAGAATTCTAGTGTAAGACATTCAAGGGCATCTTGAGATGTTTCTATAACTTCTGATGATGTGGCTCCTAGAAGGCTACATTAGTTTAAACTTTAAAGTAGAGTTCGTCCAAAAAGCCAATATGATGACGAGAATAATTCTTAAAATTTAACAAACATACCATGATGAAATGATAAAAGTAAATTGTTTACAAATTTAAATATGCCCTGTAAGTTTTTTCAGCCAAGTTTAAACCTTATCAGTAACCCATTTAGCCGTCTCAAATTTATTCACCTTTTGTATTACCTGGTCTCTCTCTTGTCAAACTAAAGATGCTTTTACATGTACATATCTGAAACGGAAAGCATCATCCTCTTAATCCTTGAGTACATTGACAAAATAAAGTTGCGGACATTCTCTAAAATCTACACAAATTCGAATGTGAGACATTGCTAAGGCATAATACAAGTCTTCAATATATTCTAACAAAGGCACATTGATGAAATTGAAGTAAATAACAGGTGGTTAACAAATTTAAATATTCATGGAGAACAACCTGAAGTTACGAATCATCCTTTTACCGAGAACAAGAAAAATGTTGAAATGGTTTCTTTTAAAATTAAAGACGCTCTTTATTCATAAAGGGAATATATTAATATGGAGAAGATATCTATTAAAGATTCTCTGTGAACACTTTTCAAAATTGACCTCTCTCTTCTCAGATGAAAGATGGTGTTCCACATGCACATAGGCTTGGTTCTACCACTGAATTTTCATCATTTCTTGAGCTGTACCTTGTGATTTCTTCTTATAAAATAAAAGCATCCCTTGACCATTCCTCTTGTAATCACTTTGCGATAAATTGGGCTGTGTGCATCTTCTGGTGCAGAGTACGGGGGGAGGTGCTCTGCTCCATTATATAAGAATATTGTACATATGAGAAATGGACAGCTTTATCCTCTAAATCCTTGAGCACCTTGACAAATTAAGGTTGCCGGCTTGTTGGTTCATTTATGTACATCTAGTGCATATACTCAACTGCCCAAACTGAAACATAACTTTTCGCACATCTACGGAGTAAGCTCTTTCTCTTTTGCAGCACAAGATTGGAGTATAGATGTTTATATGGCAGAATGCTTTATGCTACTTAATACTTGGTACAATCACTTTTTGGGAACTATATGCTGAAAGTTGCAAAAGGTCTAATAAAAGAAACAAGTATCTTGCAGTGGTTGTTACAATGATATTTCAGACACTGACGTAAACATAAAACAGTTCTAGAAAGTTTCGAAAGTAACAAGTAATGGATTGGCCCTTCACTTTTTCCTAGAAAATAGTTCAGGCTTTCGCCGAAATACATATTTAAGGATAATTAAAAAGGAATTGCCCGTACCAATGGTGATCATTATAGCCACTAATGACTCAGCTTTGTATGTACTAATCAACAAGGTTAGTTATATAATTCTGCATGATTATGATTATTGCGTACCTTCTGGTTACACGTCAAGCAAACAGCTCCCTTTTCCCACCTTTGCTTGCCATTTTTCTGTTTCAAAACAATGATTGACCGGGCCTTAATTAGTGACAATATGAACAATTGAGGGCACTGAAACTGATAGACACCCAGAGCTAAATGAGGATTACAAAATAATCAGATGTGTGCACATTTTTCTCACTTTTGTTACTAGTCACCTTGCTGTTTTTATTCCCAGATTATAAAAATATACTTCTACCATCCATATTACCGTCGTATCATCATCTCTTTGCCAAACTAGTGCACCTATACAATTTACCATTGTATTGGCTGTGTTGGGCACACAACAGGCTATTTGTTATTTTGGTTGCAGGGTTGTTTGAGAGAGACCATCTTCATCCTATGCCTCCCACAGATTGATAAACCTTAGGTCATCCACTTGAGGGAAATTTGCTACTGTCCTACAAAACTCTGCGCTTGGAGGCCCAACACGAGTCTACAAGAAGAAGGTTGCATAGTAGACATCACCTCCCGATGAAGAACAGGAGGTGGCGACGGCACCGTATCATGAAACGCGATGAATCCTTCTCTTCGATTTTTTTCTCCGCGAATAGGTATATATGGAGTTGGACTTAGGGTTGCCGGAGCTCCTGGGGGCCCACAAGCCTGGGAGGCACGCCATGGGGGAGTAGGCGCGCCCCCAGAGCTTGTGGCTCCTGGGTGGCCCCCCTCTAGTATCTTTTTCCGCTAGTATTTTTTATTTATTCCACAAAAGCTCTCCATAAATTTTCATGTCAATCCGAGAACTTTGATTTCTGCACAAAAATAACATCATGGCAATTTTGCTGAAAACAACGTCAGTCCGGGTTAGTTCCATTCAAGTCATGCAAATTAGAGTCCAAAACAAGGACAAAAGAGTTTGGAAAAGTGGATACGATGGAGATGTATCAACTCCCCCAAACTCAACCCATTGCTTGTCCTCAAGCAATTCAGTTGACAAACTGAAAGTGACAAAGAAAAACTTTTACAAACTCTATTTGATCTTGTAGTTGCAAATATGTCTAACCGATGTTCAGGTTTTCAGCAAAGATTATAAACTAACCATATTCTCAATAACACTTAGGTCTCACATTTACTCATATCAATAGCATAATCAACTAGCGAGCAATAATGAAATACCTCGGATGATAACACTTTTTTTTCAAAATTGATACAATATGATATAATATTATCTCGCTAGCCCTTTCTGAGACCGCATAACATAAATGCACAACACCTCTGAAGTTCAAGCACTGACTAGACATTGTAATTCCTGGCAAAAGAGATCCAGTCACAATCATACTCAACATCGACTAAAAACAAAGCATATAAATGACAATAGTGCTCTCAGCTGGTTCTTTAATAAGAACATGATGACTCAACGGTAGAAGTAAATGGATAGGCTTCGCAGAGGGAAGCAGGGATTTGCAGAGGTGCCAGAGCTCGTAGCTTTTAAAACAGAGATGAATATAATTTTGAGAGGTGTGCTTTCATTGTCAACATAACATTCGAGAGATCTTACTATCTTCCATGCTAGACACATTATAGGTGGTTTCCAAACAGAATGGTAAATTTTTACTCCCCCTCCACCAACAAACACAACCCATGGATAGCCGAATCCACGCGTGCCCTCCATACCAACAACAGTCTGGGGGAGTTTTGCTTCGTTATTATATTTTGATTTTGATCATAGGACTGGGCATTCCAATTACCAGCCACTTTCTCGTGAATGACAAGTGATTAAACACTCATCGTGAGAATAACCCACCTAGCATGGAAGATATTGATAGCCCCTAGTCGCTACATGAGCGATTTGGGCATACAAAACAAATTATTATTTGAAGGTTTAGAGTTTGGCACATGCAAATTTACTTGGAACGGTAGGTAAATACCACATATAGGTAGGTATGGTCGACTCATATGGAATAACTTTAGGTTTAAGGAAGTGGATGCACAAGCAGTATTTCCACTTAATACAAGTGAAGGCTAGCAAATAGATTGATGAGCGACCAACTAGAGAGCAACAACGGTCATAAACATGCATTGAGGTTAATCAACATTGAACACAAGCATGAGTAGGATATAAATCACCATGAACATAAATATTGTGGAGGCTATATTGGTTTTGATTCAAGTACATGCATGAACATGTGCCAAGTCAAGCCACTTGAATCATTCAAAGGAGGATACCATCCTATCATACTACACCATAATCATTTTAAATGCATGTTGACATACAAGATAAACCATTATCCACTCCTACCTATTTAAGCATGACATGAGTAACTATGATCCCTAACTGTCATTGCAAACATGTTCATCCATAATGGGATGAATCAAGAACAATGAGCTAATCATATTTACAAAAACAAAATAGGTCGAGTTCGTACCAGGTTTTCTTGATCTCAATCATTCCATCAAATTTCGTCATTATTGCCTTTCAGTTGCACGACCAAACGATATGAATAATAATAAGGGTGGACGTGCATTGGACTAAGCTAGAATCTGCAAACATTTATTCAAAGGAGAAGACAAGGTAATGTGGGCTCTTTGTTAGATCAACAGTAATGCATATGATAGCCACTCAACATTTTCATTATGGTCTTCTCCTTACGACCCAAAGAAAAGAAAAGAATTTCAGTGAAACACGCTGAAATATTTTTGGAGTTTTTTTTATGAAGAAAGCAAATTATCGAAAGGAAAACAAAAACGAGAAAGACTATTTACACGGGAAAGCTCCCAACAAGCATAAGAAGAACAAGAAATAATTTTGGGTTTTCTTTTAATACTACAACTAATTTAAGCTAGAAAGAAAAACTAAAAAGAAGCGAGAATTTTTTTTTGTATTTTTGCAAAGGTTACACACAAGAAAAAAGCAAGAGAAATGAACTAACATGGTTAATACAACAAAAAAGTATGAACACCGACAACTGGAATGAATGTGTGATGCATGAATTACTGTCGGTGAGAAATACCTACTCCCCCAAGCTTAGGCTTTTGGCCTAAGTTGGTTTATTGC
Source organism: Triticum dicoccoides (assembly GCF_002162155.2). Taxonomy (NCBI): domain Eukaryota; kingdom Viridiplantae; phylum Streptophyta; class Magnoliopsida; order Poales; family Poaceae; genus Triticum; species Triticum dicoccoides. Next base: position 492,070,866 of record NC_041387.1, read on the forward strand.
CACAGATCTAAGTAGCCCTCTCCTGGATACTGCGGAGGGTCCTGAGGGTTCCATTGGTTGGCGAGCTCCTGTGGCTCCCACTGATAAACCGGCTCCTGATATGGCTCAGGTGCTGGTGCTGGCTCAGGTGCTGGGGGTTGTGTCAGACCCCAGTGTACATAGATGTCCTCGGGCATACTAATGTACTTGCCTGAATAAATATTAAACAAAGAAGGTGCAGTCAGCGTAATAATCTCATGAGTGCCCTTGCTAAATACTAAGTTGTAGAGGAGTCGCTTTTTCTTATCTTTGTCAATAAAATTATGCGCTACCATACTAGCGTAGTCTAAATACTTAGTGGGTAGTAGCATCTCCTCCGCCTCATCATGCCTAATAGGAATCTCAAAATGCTTAGCGAGGCAAGAGACATAGATACCACCATAAACAGTACCCTTCGAATGGTTTGTGTGTAACCGACGAGCAACAATAGCGCCCAAACTAAAAGTTTTATCAGTATATAAAGCATGGCGCAAAATAGCAACGTCAGGTGCACTGAGGCCTCCGCTCTCCCCACGGCCAATCAAACATCTCTCAGCAAATAATGCATAGTAACGTAAAATGGGAGAATGTAAACTAGCCACTCTAGCTTCTGACACTCCTCTCTCTTCTCCCATGGTAGTGTCAGAGATGAAATCCTCCATGTCTCTAGGACGTGGCTCACTGATATTGCCCTCATAAGGTGTTTTGCAAACATTGCAAAAATCATATAATGTCATTTCCTTAGGCACATCATACAAGTGAAATTCACCATGGGTGGTTCCTTCCTAGGATAAAAGCGAAAGTTTTGCACGAAGGTATTAGTGAATAGGAGGTATTGGTCACACTTATCTTCGAGGAAGGGAATGGTGCGGCATTGTTTGCCAAATAATAGAAATCCTCGTATATTCCCGCCTCCTTAAAAAATGTGTCACTTGGACACTCACACGGCCGAACCTTCGCCGCACGAGGGAGATTGTACTTGGGATTTTCCTCTGGAGTTTCCTCCGAATTACAACTTGATGAGCCCCTTAAGCACCTCCTCATGGTTTTTCTTTTCTTTGAAAATTTCTGAATTTTTTAGTGACTCAAAATAAAATTGAACAAAACTTAACATAATTGATAGCGACTACTCCCACAAGTGCATAGAGGCTATATCATGCAACAAAACTACTTTGGACCATAAATATTTAACATACAAGCTCAAGAACATGGTCACCACAGTAGCAAAAATTTGCAATGTATAAAACACTAGAACAAAAACTAATTGGACCATTGGAGGAGTCACATACCGATGAACAATCCCCTGAAATAGTTTTGCAAATGGAGCTATGAGCAAGGAGATCGAAAATGGCAGCAAGATGAGCAAGAACACGGGTTTGAGCAAGGGAGTGATTTTTTCTGGAGGAAGGAGAAGTGCATGGGTGGCTGGAATAAGTGAGGGGCCCTACATGGGCCCCACAAGCCTGCTAGGCGCGCCAAGGGGGTGGGCGCGCCCTGTGAGCTTGTGGCTCACGGGTGCACCCCCTGGGGTGTGTTCAGTGCCAAAAAAATTCAAATATTGCCGAAAAAATCATATTAATTTTTCAGGGCATTTGGAGAACTTTTATTTTCTGGTCATTTTTTATCGCACGGATAATTCAGAAAACAGTAAAATAATAGCATTTCTACTTTTTTAATTTTAAATAAAAGAGAGAAAAAAGTGGGTACATAAATTTGTGTCTCCTAAATTCATCGACCACATGCTCATCAAAAGGATTCCATTAATAAGGTTGATCAAGTCTTATTAACAAACTTCTTCTAAGTGACATGAAACCGGAGAATTATCGAATAACACTAGGTTACCTGAATGGGGATATGTCCCCAATAATGAGAATTTCATATTTATTTTTGACGGTAGGAACAAGGAATTTAAAACCTCTGATAGCAATTGTTGGAATTTCTCCAATAGAGTTGATACTATTCACTTGAGGTTGTTTCTTCGGAAAATGTACCGTATGCTCTTTACCATTAACATGAAAAGTGACATTACCTTTATTGCAATCAATAACAGCCCCTGCAGTATTCAGAAAAGGTTTACCAAGGATGATCGACACACTGTCATCCTCGGGTATATCAAGAATAAGAAAGTCTGTTAAGATAGTAACATTTGCAACTACAACAGGTAGATCCTCACAAACACCTATGGGTATAGCAGTTGATTTATCAGCCATTTGCAAAGAGATTTCAGTTGGTGTCAACTTATTCAAATTAAGTCTTCGATACAAAGAGAAAGGCATACCACTAACACTGGCTCATAAATCACATAAAGAAGTTTTAACATAGTTTCTTTCAATGGAGCAAGGTATAGTTGGTATTCATGGGTCTCCTAGTTTCTTTGGTATTCCACCTTTAAATGTGTAATTAGCAAGCATGGTGGAAATTTCAGCTTCAGGTATCTTTCTTGTATTTGTAGAAATATCTTTCATATACTTAGCATAAGTGTTAGGAGCAAGAGTATATGGACTAGAGGGGGTGAATGGGAGATTCAAAAAATCTTTCCAATGTTTTGAACTGTTCCTAAACACAACAGCGAAAATAATGTTTGACAGAATATAATTTAACCAATCACACAAGAGAGGAACATATCTTTCAAAGATGGCAACAATAATCATTCGAGCATAGGTTATCACAGGTTTGACAATGATGATGGTAATGCAATATGTAAACAGGTGCAACAACATGAATGAGAACAAAGTACGAACGATGAAGGATAACACGTGAAGGAACACGGACAAGGTGAATGAAAACAATACAGTGAAAAACACACCTGAGTTAATAAGAAAGAACATAATGTATAAGACTAGAAGGACTACACATATAGATGAGAATGCAATAGGGTGAGTGACGAATGATAACTGAATGGATTGATAGAAATGATAGATACCAATGATATGCAATATACAACAATAGCTCAGATAAGCTATCATCACAGAGCACGAAAGTAAACTACTGAATGTAATGCAGTAAAGTAGAGTGAACCAGTGGTGCTCGATGGAGACAGATGGATTTGGTAGACCAGTTCGCCCTTCTGCCAAAGGACTACGTCTGGTTGGAGGGGTTGTGATTTAAAAGATAAACTCTCTTCACCCTATTCCCTTCAACTCAGAGCTAATCATACTCTAGTTGATTTCACTCGTCGTAGATCCTTGTCGGCGATCTCCAAACCTTCGGCCGACCTTCACAAAGCACGATGACTCTTGGTTGCTGAAGGTCTAGCTCGATGAAGACAACAACTCTTCAACACTCGAGCCGAAACCTATCCATCTAGAGAGTGCGCAGCTCTCAAGAGTAATAGGTACAAGAACTCTAACTCAGAATTACTATGATGCACAACCACTGTCTAAGTTTTGCGCTCTTGATTTTTCTCTCGGTGGATCTTAAACTCAAATCACTCGGAGAGGGGATGCTTAGTCAATCTTCTCAGAAATCTTAAGCGGAGCAGCCAACGGGCAATGTTGGATCGGGGTGGCTGTTTCTACCCACAACCTTCCCTGAAGGGAAATGACCAAATTGGACGTGCGCAGCATCCAATGGCCGAACGACATGAGTCCAACGGTCAGAAATTGAGCACAATGGTAACATTACTTGCGGAGCAAGTAATGCTAACTCCTCAGTTCGAAGGATATCTCCTGTAGCATGAAGACAACATCTACTGCTGCCAGGTAACCATTTGAACCATAAGGAGATTTCTCTCGCATCTTGCATAGGTTTGGGCTAAGCATCACATCGGATCTAAGCATAGAGAACCTATACCCCTCTTAATAGTATGGAGGTCCTATGACTCAAAAGAATGATAGAAGAACAACAAAATGAATACTACGACTTCACTTGGTCTTCGACTTCCATTCGCTGCAGTCATTTATCTTTAGATAGAAACTCCAAACCAATTTCTTCACGTCGGCAATAAATCTTTGAGGTTAACTCCTTCACATCAATCTCCTCGACTACATGTGTTCAAAAGATGTAGCTCATCCTTCTCTGCAACGCAGATATTCTTCAGCGAAGTTCCTCAAACTTGGCACCGGAGACAACATTCTCTTCAGTTCTGCATGGACTATTTCTCTCTGTGTGCACTAGCAAACAAATCATTCTATGCATGTTTCTGTCAACAATCTCCAAAACATAGGAGGGCAAATATTGCACCAATAATAAGGAGACATTTTCAGAATATCAGTCAAATGAAGGCGCAAAAAGACAGGTCTAAGCATTTCAACAAAGCGCTCAAATTCTTCATTATCTTTATTCTTTTAAGCTTTAGGAGGAAAAGGCATGGGTTTCTGAACCCATGGTTCTCTTTCTTTACCATGCCTCCTAGCAATGAAGTCTCTCTTATCATATCTTTTATTCTTAGGTTGTGGGTTATCAAGATCAACAGCAGGTTCTATTTCCACATCATTATCATTACTTGGTTGAGCATCCATGTGAACATCATCTTTATCATTGTTATTACTAGGTTCATGTTCATCACCAGATTGTGTTTCAACATCAGAAATAGAAATATCATTTGGATTCTCAGGTGTGTCTACAGTAGGTTCACTAGAAGCATGCAAAGTCCTATTATCTTTATTTTTCTTTTTAGATGGACTAGGTGCATCAGTATTAATTCTTTGACAATCTTGCTCAATTCTTTTAGGATGACCTTCAGGATACAAAAGTTCCTGAGTCATTTTACCACCCCTAGTCACAACTTTAACAACATGATTATTCATCTTATTGTTCATCTCATTAAGCAAATCATTTTGTGCTTTAAGAACTTATTCCACTTGAGTTTTTATCGCGGAAGCATGTTTACTCACACCTTTGAGATCATTAATAGTTCTAAACATATAGTCACTCAAGCATTCAATCATGTAGGCATTTCGTTTCAATTGTCTACTAACATATGCATTGAAGTCTTCTTGTTTAACAATAAAGTTATCAAATTCATCCAAGCATTGACTAGGAGATTTAGTATAAGGAATATCTCCTTCATCAAATATATAGAGAGAATTTACCTCTACTACGTGTGTCGAGATATTGAGACCATGTATTTCTTTAATAGGTGGTAAATTCTTAACATCTTCAGCTTTAATACCTTTTTCTTTCGTAGATTTGTTTGCCTCTTGCATATCTTTAGGACTTAGAAAATAGAATACCTCTCTTCTTCGGAGTTGGCTTAGGCGATGGTTCGGGGAGAGTCCAATAATTATCATTCCTCAACATATTATTCAATAATTCTTCAGCTTGTTCAATAGTTTGTTCCCTGAAAACACAACCAGCACAACTAACTAGGTGATCCCTAGAAGCATCAGCTAGTCCATTGTAAAAGATATCAAGTATTTCATTTTTCTTGAGAGGGTGATCAGGAAAAGCATTAAGTAATTGGAGAAGCCTCCCCCAAGCTTGTGGGAGATTCTCTTATTCAATTTGCACAAAGTTAAATATTTCCTATAAAGAAGCTTGTTTCTTATGAGCAGGAAAATGTTTTCAGAGAAGTAGTATATCATATCCTGGGGACTACGCACATAACCAGGAGCAAGAGAATTATACCATGTCTTAGCATCACCCTTTAATGAGAAAGGAAACAACTTAAGAATAGGGTAGTAGCGAATTGTTTCCTCATGAGAAAATAGGGTGGCTATATCATTCATTTAGTAATATGTGCCACAATAGTTTCAAATTCATAACCATGGAACGGATCAAATTCAACCAAAGTAATTAACTCAGGATCAACAAAGAATTCATAATCCTTATCAGTAACAAACATAGTGAAGTTGCAAACTTAGGATCATATTTCATTCTAGCGTACAAAGATTTTTTCAACTTGACTAGTAATTTCTAAAGATCCTCTCTATCCTTACAAGCAGAAAATCCCTAGCTACCTCCCCATCCATAACATAACCCTCAGGTATATCAGGCAACTCATATCTAGGAGAGCTAGATCTAATAGGTGTTTCAAAATTTTCAGTTGCAATAATTTCATCAGTTTCAGCATTATCAATTTCTTTAGCTCTAGCAAGTTGTTCATCAAGAAATTCACCTAGTGGCACAGTCTTATCAAGCAAATTACTAGCATCATCGTAAGCATCATTCATAGTAGAAGCAGCATCATCAATTACTTGCGACACATCAGGATTTAATAGCAGGTGGTGGAGGTCGCAAGCTTACTCAAAACAGAAGGTGAATCAAGTGCAGAGCTAGATGGCAGTTCCTTATCTCCCCTAGTCTTAGAGGGAATGATCTTGGTTCTGGTATCTTTCAGATTCTTCATAGTGATCAACAGATATAAATCCCAAGTGACTAAGCAAACAGAGCTATGCTCCCCTGCAACAGTGCCAGAAAAAGGTCTTGATAACCCACAAGTATGGGGGATCGCAACAATTTTCGAGGGTAGAGTATTCAACCCAAGTTTATTGATTCGACACAAGCGGGGCCAAAGAATATTCGCAAGTTTTAGCAATTTATTTGTCAATTCAACCACACCTGAAAGACTTAATATCTGTAATACCCCAAAAATTTAACCATGATTTATCAATTAAATTTTTTACTTTCTGGATTTCCTTTGGATTCAGAACAACTCTTTTCTTCTGAGTTGTGGAGTTTTCCTCCAAATAGAAAACTTTACAAAAATGTTGTTGGACTTGTATACCCTCTCAAGAAAAACATTTCTTTTATAAGTGGAACTATTTTTATGATTATCTTTCGTGAGCTTTATTTCTTTCAAAGTGATTTTTCATAAGTTTTAGAGCCTCTTTTGCACTACAACCCTTTGATAAATTTATTTAAAATTCCAACCAAAATTAGGGATGTCATGTGATGTTTTCACACCACTTTTATGCAAAAATATCTTTTGGTCATTTGAGATTTGGAGCTCTACCCCAAAATTTCAATACTGGTCCAGTTGGTAATTTTGCACTACAACCTATTTAAATATTTCTTTAATTTTTTTTCCAAATGTTTGGTGATGTCAGTAGATGCATATAATTCAACTTTATGCAAAAACCCATGAGTGTCCTTTGAAAAATTTGAGCAAATCACCCTCTTTTGCTCTCTGGCCTAGTTGGGTGTTTTCTACTGCAACTCTATTTTATTTTACTCTAGTGCCCATGATCTTTCTCCTGCTTATAAACCACCCTACCAAACCCTTAAGTCCAGGAGATTGGACCCATTGGAATATTTTTAGTCCATGCAATAGTAGGCTTTAGTTTCTGCCTAGATTTGGTTTTCTCAAAAACTTGCACTAACAAGTTTCTGGTTTTGCCCTAACAACCTTGCCATCATTACTTGTACATAAGGAGACTAGGATCTGGAGTTTTTGGCCATTCCAAGAGATGCCTAGATGACCATAGCATTCTGTCGAACACCTTGAGTGCATGAACAGAATTGGCATGAACCCTAGTTTGCATTTTGAACCTGCTTGCTTTGCCAAACCGGCATGTCCACTAAGCCCCTAGATAACTCTAACCTAGACCTGTTAATCCCCAGCCCTACCCAAGCCTCCTGGCATGCCTTGGCATTTTGCCGAACGCCTGGTGTGCGTGCTCTGGGCGCGCCCAGAGCGCACATTTTGCACGCGCGCGCACCGAGCCACCGCGTCTCGCTGCCGCCCTCCCCGCGCCCGTGCTGACCCTTGGCCACTCGCAACCATCGCGCCCGACCCCTTCCTCGTCGCAGAGCCGCCCTAGCCCCTCCCGGCGCCCTATAGCACCACCACCGCAAGCCGCCACTGCCATCCCGCTGGCCTCTGCCATGGACGGCGCCACCCGAGCCACTCCAGCGCGCCAGCTGCCCTTGGAACAACTCAAGCTCATCCATTCGCCCTGCCGAACACCGCCAGCCATCACCACGCGCCCCTGGCTATAGAACGGCGGTTCGCCGTTGTATCACCTTCCACCGCAGAACCGACCTCAACCGCTATAAATGGCAACCCCCAAGCTCCACCAAACCCCCAGGCCAGCTCAGGCCATCCCTCTAGAGCCCCATCGCCAGCCATCGACGGGGGGAGGCCTTCTTCCTCGTCTCCGGCCAGTTCGGCCGCCGCCTCGCTTCGGTGCCATGCGTCACAAGCAGAGCCTCTCCCATCCTTCCAGCGCCACCGTTCGACTCCCCTTGGCCTTGCGGAGCCGCCCGACCTCTCAGCTTCGACGGGGAGCCACCGTAGCTCGAGACCCCAACCTTCCCGAAATCACCGTCCGCCGTGGAGCTCATCGCCGGCGACTCACTCCACCCCCGCCAACCTAGCGACCACTGGGAGGACCGCCCTGGACCAGCGGATCCATCCCTGCCCTCGGAGCCCCGTGGGGAGCCGCCGTTCGTCGACGACAATCGCTGAACCCCCGCCTCCGCTCGAATAGAGGAGGAAGGAGGCGCGGGCAACTGGTCAAACCTGACCAGTGGGCCCAATGGACCCACTGTCAGTGACCCAGCCTCGCCAAAACGTGTTTTAAGTGGAAGCGTAAAACCCAGAGTACGCTTTCTCCCTGAAACGTTTTTTCTTTTTCTGTTTTATTTAAAAACAGATTTTTGACTAAACTTTGACTGGCTATATCTTTTTAAATATAAATCCAAATGAATTGATTCTTTTTCTGTTGTTTCTCAAATTTTGTCAAGTTTATTTTCATATTTATTTGAAAAAAAAGCAGACAACTTTTTGTACTGTTTTGAAACTAGGTGTTAATTTATTTTTTTTAGGATTTTTTTTGAAGAAGGCAACTTTCAAAAAGTGCACCCCTCTTGCATACACTTGAAGGCAAGCATTTCTGAACCCTGGCATGATATTGTTGTGTGTTGTCTGATACAGTTACAACACCACCTTAACCCGAAGTATTCGTTATTTTATGTGATGATATGATCATACTCATGAGTGCATAATGAATGTTCCTTGCTGTTGGAATTTGATATGCTTGTGATAGTAATCACCCTCGTATGCCTTCATGCCTATCGAAAGGAATCCGGGAAAGCCTTTGTCTTGGGTAGACCCGAGCTTGTCTCCAGTCTTCCTCGGGACAGTTGTGTCCAGTATGGCATAGTGAGGTATGAGGAGTGGTGATTCTGTATGTTGGGTGAAACATATTTGTTATGCTAATTATGCAGGGAATACCTAAACCTCCTGAGTCGGTCGTAGATCGAGTCTTGTTCCTGTAAACCCCATACTTGTTTCGTACTACCACTTGTCCCTGCCACAGGTAGGGTATGGTTCAGTAAGTTGTCAACCCCCTTTCTAGAACACACCGTACAGAGAGGCCATGGTGGAAGATACCTGCTGCATCCGGTAGGCATGCCACCTGGTCCGGGGGCATGGGAGTTTCCAGTTGTAACCGAGGGGGTAGCTCCCCTAGTTTGCACGCGTTATAAATTTTGTGATCCCATGCTAGTCGAGGTTGTAGCCTCCCCACTTAGAGTTTTGCTTAATGAGTGTCGTGGGTGATTCCGGACACCGGTAAGTCAGGCTGGTGTGTGCGGTCAGGTGTGTTTTCAATTAAAAGATCGTGGATAGAATTAGTCCCGATGGACTAAAGGAATCCGTAACGTGGGTAAAGAGTACACCCTCTGCAGAGATTACATCTATTCAAATAGCTGTGTCCATGGGTAAGGACTACAGTCTGGGATGGGTCAAGTGTCGGTCTTAGTGTCGGTCTTCGGAGGAAAAACTGCTAAACCAGAACTTTGATTATGACCTGTGACATATGCTGATTATGATTATTATTATTGTGGACTAACCATTTACATTATTTGAATTATTGAGTATCCCTGGGACGGTTCTACCTCCTGGATATTCACTATGATTATTCTCTCATAAGCCCTTTATGTGGTGTCGCTCAGATGCCCGACTGAGGCATGCTTGTCATTTAAATTACTTATAAGCCCTTTATGTGGTGTCGCTCAGACGCCTGACTGTGGCATGCTTGTTATTTAAATTACTTATAAGCCCTTTATGTGGTGTCGCTCAGACGCCCGACTGTGGCATGCTTGTTATTTAAACTACTTATAAGCCCTTTATGTGGTGTCTCCCAGACGCCCAACTGAGGCATGCTTTAAATTTTCTTTTTTTATCCTTTCGAGGCGTCACTTTAGACACCCGATCGGTGCATTCTATTTCTACTCCATTATTGCATATTCATGTTGTATATGAATAACCTGCTTGCGTGCATCATGGATTTTATTTTGTGACTGACGTTATGATCATGAAATATTTCAGAGCATGATTATCTTTCATTATGTCATACCTGAGTTCATAATGTTTGCGAGTACATTCAAAGTACTCACTGGCTTGTCCCTGGCTATTGTCTTGGCCAGATTTCTTGCATGGAGAGGAGCGTTGCGATGCCAGCCCCGGAACCTACGTAATGAAGATAGCAACCTCGCGAAGATAGGAGTTATCCAGGTCAGTTGTTCCTGTGGGAAATGGAGTCTCATAGACGCTGATGAACCACAAACCGCTTCCGCCATCAGCCACTAGAAACCTTGTGTTATACTCATAAGCCAGAATGGTCTTGTACTACATATTATGTATTTTGCTTGGAGTTTATGTATCAAGTTGGTGTCTCATCAGCTAACAGTAATCCTGGGGCTGGTGAGCACAAGGGCCATTTTCTCGGAAATTAATATCCCGGAAAACCGGTCGCGACAACCAGCTTGGTATCAGAGCCAGGCTGACCATTGGCTAATCCTATCCTAGCCAGGTCAATAAACCTAGATTAACCAATCCACCAGACCTTAACCTAACACCGGCCAAGCGTCTCGTGTAAGATAGCCACATAGTGACCTCGACACCTTTTGGCAGTCGGTGCCCAACCTATCAGCCTAGCCTGTCGATCACGCGCCAGTGACCGACACCTAAATTGTCCCATTCACAAGTGTGCGAAGGAAGACTCCGTTCTCTTTTTCTATAAAAAGGGAAGCCTCAACCCAACCCAACACAGCCTCTACCCCAAACCAAGCTATAATGCCTGGCCCTGTCGTGCACAATGAGACCACAGCAACCAACCTTGGAGGTTTTGTGACCGTGCTCGCAAACCTCACCCACCGTGCCTTTGCATTAGAAGAGCCCCCAGAATATGTGGTCTACCAAGGGCCCATGAGCGGTGAGAGCCGTCAATTCTGGGCCACTGTGCACGTCTATGGTAGGGGTCGATCGCCAGAACGCCCCTACAGGTTCACCGGAAGGACAACTTCCTTTGAGCCAGAAGCCATCCAACTAGCTGCTCGAGAGGCTATAGTTCAACTCCGGCACTTGTCGCCCAGAGTTAACTGTTTCCTGTTCTACTACTACCCCAGCCATGACGGGTATGGTCGGCCACCCCAGGTTGCCAACGGAGATCACGAGACGGATCCTGCATTATTGCATCTGGTGCGCTATGTAAGTGCACTATAAGAACTGTTCGATCAAATCACCCTTGATCTGATCGCAACTCGTGGAGAACTGGTTCGCTAAGCCCTGGCAAGAAGAGAAGATGAGCCCGATGCTGATAACCCAGTCGTGTTGTTCGGACAATCGATCGAGTCCTTAAGGTCTGCCCCCGCCATCGACCAAGGTGCCTTGGTGTCCCCAGAAGTGCTTCGTCTCCTTTGGGGAACACGCTCCAACGAGATTGTGGCCAACAACCCCCGCGATGGTCATCATCGCTACCCCGACCCTGCAGTTCCTCAACCCCGTCCAGCTAACCCCGACGGTGAAACCCGTGGTGAAGCCTCGACGTCCAAAAGGCATGCCCACTTAGATATTAACGAGGTAGACTAAGTCACTCGAGTAGTACCGAGTCTTAGTATGTCCACGCCCTGTAATTGTGTGATCTTGTATCACCATAATTAAATGTTGTCTGCTTGTACGCCCCTATTTTCAATAGTAGCCATGCACATGTATGTTGGTGTACGGTCGCATTTTTTTATCCCGGGCGTAGCTACCAAAAACCACCCGACGACACCCACAGTAATATGTCACTTTTGCAAGATATGTGTATCTGTAGCTTTGACCCCGACCCCATAGAGCAGAACCGATAGACTAGTTACCCTTCACCGCGACTAATGACCCCGCCCAGATGTTATATAAAAGGGCCACCTCGTGACCTTGCCAAGTATCCCTCACCTTGTGCACAACTCTCACAGCCATTTCTTTGCCATGCCGAGCCCCATCATTTATCTGAGAACTCCAGATGCAACCCCAGGTAGTTTTGTTAAAATATTGGGGACTTTACCTGCAGTACCATGAGTGCCATCCATCCACCCCAATACGAGTTGCTCAAATCGAGGATCACCCCATCCACCTCGAAATATTGGGCAGTGGTGCACATCCCTCCCACAAACCCAAACCAAGACCCAACGGAAGTCTCCTTTGTGGGGAAATCTATGCCGACTCCGCAAATGGCCATAGAAGCTGCTGTGTACGAAGCGCTTGCTCGCCTTCGATTCGCGGTACCCTATGCCAGCGAACGAGGATATTATTACTTCCTGAGTCGTGCAACACCTAGAGAAGTAGCATCTTTTCCCGGTGGACGAATTGAGAGAGATCTAGTACTGGCCAACCTTGCCCAGTATGTCATTGCTCAAGAGCGTTTGACCCAACGGGTAATGGGTTATCTCTAGAGCCTCGCTGATTTAAATCCTCAGATCGCCATCGGCAGACCACTGAGGCCCGACCAAGAGAGACACGTTCATCGACTAGTCAATCCGCTTTCCTCGATAGAAGAAGAGTGTGCCCCAATTCCAGAGACGTTTTCTCAGGACCCTGTCCATTTACCATTGTCGTTATAGACGTCACTGCTATGCTTATTAACTCAGCATTTATTTATGTGTTGCAACTTATGCGCGGTATCCTAAATTTGTACGATGAATTAAATTTTTGGTTTCAATTAATGTGAGTGGTTCTTACTGCGGTTAATTTTTATTAACTGTTTTCACTCCGGTAAATTCTGAAGTGAGATTTTCCTAAGTTGTTGCGGCATATATCTCTTCATGACATAGATTTTTATTCACGCAGCACCACGACAGCAGACTCACAACCACAACCACTCGACCTCGTGCACTAATTTCAAATGCACGTGCACATGTTACATCTAACTGATCACCTCTGAAGGAGAGATTAGTGGGCGATTGTTCGGGTGTAAGATTGCCCCAGCACAACGACAACAGTTAGGACCCGACACCGCACTTAATCCTCATGATCACCGCCACCGCGGAGAGCTAACACTCGAGCGGCAGCATCACGACGATCATCAAGGATCATCACGCACAAGAGCACGGAGAACCCCAGCAACGCCGCCAACCCTCCACACATCAGGATCACGTACCAGTCCGGCATCACCTCCGCTATTAGAGCCTCGTCTCGAGCTCCTGCAAACAGAGATGGAGGAAAGGGAAGGAGAAGGAGAAGCGAGGCCAGGTGTGAGGAAGAATAAAGGAGCACCTCGGTCGTTTTATAGCTCGAGATCAATGTACGGTGGGTGAGGGAGTCCTGGATTAGGGGGTGTCCAGATGGCCGGACTATGACCTTTGGCCGGACTCCCGGACTATGAAGATACAAGATTGAAGACTTCATCCCGTGTCCGGATAGGACTTTCCTTGGCGTGGAAGGCAAGCTTGGCGATACAATATGTAGATCTCCTCCCATTGTAACTGACTCTTTGTAACCCTAGCCCTCTCCAGTGTCTATATAAACCAGAGAGATTTAGTCCGTAGGACGAACAACAATCATACCATAGGCTAGCTTCTAGGGTTTAGCCTCTCTGATCTCGTGGTAGATCAACTCTTGTACTACCCATATCATCAATATTAATCAAGCAGGAGTAGGGTTTTACCTCCATCGAGAGGGCCCGAACCTGGGTAAAAACATCGTGTCCCTTGTCTCCTGTTACCATCTTCCTAGATGCACAGTTCGGGACCCCCTACCCGAGATCCGCCGGTTTTGACACCGACATTGGTGCTTTAATTGAGAGTTCCTCTGTGTCGTCACCTTTAGGCTCGATGGTTTCTTCGATCATCAACCACGACGCGGTCCAGGGTGAGACTTTTCTCCCCGGACAGATCTTTGTGTTCGGCGGCTTTGCACTGCGGGCCAATTTGCTTGGCCATCTCGAGCAGATCGAAAGCTACGCTCCTGGCCATCAGGTCAGATTTGGAAGTTTAAACTACATGGCTGACATCCGCGGGGACTTGATCTTCGACGGATTCGAGCCACTGCCGAGCGCGCCGCACTGTCACGATGGGCATGATCTAGCTCTGCCACTGAACAACGCTCAGAGCGCCGCTCAGGTGTCTGCTCTGACCCTTAGCTCGGAGCCGACCGCGCCAATCGGGGACGGACGGTTGGATGCCGCCCCAGAAGCTGCAATCTCTACGGTGATCGAGCCGAATACCAGCCTACTCCTTTGTGAGGCCTGTGACTCCAAGGTCCCGGACTCCTTTCCGGACTCCGAATCTTCCGCACCCCTTCCAATCGAACCCAATTGGGCTCCGATCATGGAGTTCACCGCCGCGGACGTCTTTCAGCACTCGCCCTTTGGCAACATCCTGAATTCACTAAAGTCTCTCTCTTTGTCAGGAGAGCCCTGGCCGGACTATGGTCAACAAGGTTGGGATGCGGACAACGAAGAAATTCGAAACCCACCCACCACCCAATTCGTAGCCACTGTCGACGATTTAACCGACATGCTCGACTTCGACTCCGAAGACATCGACGGTATGGACGCCGATGAAGGAGACGACCAAGAACTAGCACCTATAGGGCACTGGAAAGCCACCTCGTCATATGACATATACATGGTGGACACCCCAAAAGCAGGGAATGGCGATGAAAAAACGGAGGATGACCCCTCCAAGAAACAACCTAAGCGCCGACGTCAGCGGCGCCGCTCTAAATCCTGCCAAAGCAAAAACGGCGAGTCCGACACTGTAGATAACAACACCCCGGACAGTGCTGAAGACAATCCCCTCCAGCAGGATTCAGCGTAGGAGGATGGAGAAGCCAACCCTCATGAGAGAGCGGCAGACAGGGAGGGCGAGGACGACAATTATATGCCTCCCTCCGAAGACGAGGCAAGCCTCGAGGACGACGAATTTGTCATGCCAGAGGATCCCGTCGAACAAGAGCGTTTCAATCGCAGGCTTATGGCCACGACAAGCAGCCTCAAGAAAAAACAGCAGCAGCTTAGAGCTGACCAAGATTTGCTAGCCGACAGATGGACTGAAGTCCTGGCGGCCGAAGAGTACAAACTCGAACGCCCCTCCAAGAGCTACCCAAAGCGCAGGCTGCTACCCCAACTATAGGAGGAAGCAACTAAACCTACATCACCAGCGTATGATGTGGCCGATCGGCCACCCCGTGGCCGCGACAAAGAGGCCTTTTGGCCCTCAACTCAAGCCGCACCCCGGCGCCGCTCAAAAAATACCAGGGCACAGGGAAACACACCAGACCTGCGAGACATATTGGAGGACAAGGCAAGGCAAACAAGATCAATCTACGGATCATGTGGGTGCCCCACATCACGTGACGATAACCGCCACGCCGGATATGGCAAATACGGCTAGGCCGAACACAACAGACAAAGCTCATCCGAGCTACGTCGTGATATAGCCCAGTACAGAGGCGCCGCACACCCACTATGCTTCACAGACGAAGTAATGGATCATCAAATCCCCGAGGGTTTTAAACCTGTAAACATCGAATCATACGATGGCACAACAGATCCTGCGGTACGGATCGAGGATTATCTCCTTCATATCCATATGGCCCGTGGTGATGATCTACACGGCATCAAATACCTCCCGCTCAAGCTTAAAGGACCAGCTCGGCATTGGCTTAACAGCCTGCCAGCAGAGTCAATTAGTTGCTAGGAGGACCTGGAATCCGCATTCCTTGACAACTTCCAGGGAACTAATGTGCGACCACCAGACGCCGATGACCTAAGCCACATAATTCAGCAGCCAGAGGAATCGGCCAGACAATTCTGGACGCGGTTCCTAACCAAGAAAAATAAAATAGTCGACTGTCCGGACGCAGAGGCCCTTGCAGCCTTCAGGCACAACATCCGAGATGAATGGCTTGCCTGGCACCTAGGACAGGAAAAGCCGAAATCTATGGCAGCCCTCACGACACTCATGACCCGCTTTTGCGCGGGAGAAGACAGCTGGCTAGCTCGTAGCAATAACATAACCAAGAGCCTGTCGGCGTTCTGGGAACGGGGGTCCCCAGACTTGCCTGCCTGCGGCCTGCAGCGTGGCTCAAGGGGCGGCCCAGCATGGCCCATCTTCATCAGCACGAGCTCAAGACCGTCGCGAGGGGCCAAGCCTCGCGGGGCGGACGACAGGAGGCTTCCTCAGGCATGGCCTCGTCAGGCTGGCTCACGAGGAGGCGGAGAGATCAAGGCAGGGTACCTCACGAGGTGCCCATGACGCAAGCCATGACGACCAAGGGCGCCAGGCAGGCGCCAGCCCGCGCAGTGTCCTTCTTTCCTCTTTGGTGCAAAGGGGGCAAGCGCAGGCGAGAGCATCAAGCAAAGGCATCCATTTCGGTGCAACAAGACCAAGACCGTCGCAACGGCAGGAAGGAAGTCATCGTGGAGCCCAGGAAGGCGTCATCGCCAGAGCCTTTGACAGGCGAGGACCAACTTTAGTCAGGATAAGTGTACTGGATGTTCCCCTTTAAAATGGCCAATTGTTGGCGCCCTTCCCGCTCAATATTTGGGAAGAGGCCCTGGGCCTTTGCCTATAAATAGGACTAGCCACCACAAGGTAGAGGCATCGGGTCCTCACCTAGAAACCAGTAGAGAGAGCGACTGAACTCCCCCTAGCAGTTCATCGCACTAGCCAAGAACAGACCCTCGCGAGGCTGTTCTTCCTTGTACTGTTCATCATCAGCCCAAGAGGCAATCCACCACACCACACACTGGAGTAGGGTATTACACCATAATGGTGGCCTGAACCAGTATAAACTCTGTGTCTCCTGTATTGTTCCTTTGGTTGCTTAGTTCATAGCGAGGCGGAGAGGTGCAGGTAGGCAGAGGGCCAAATCTCCGCGCGCACCCCAGTGTTCGAATCTAGAGGGCCTGCCGGAACCCCAAATCCGACATTTGGCGCGCCAGGTAGGGGTGCGCTGGAGCTTCTCCTTCCGCTGACCAGCTCTCCGCCGACACCACGACTCGCCCTGCGATGAGCGGCGCGCCGTACGCTCCGGTCGTTAGCACTAGCGCGGGGGCCGGGGGGCTCCAAGCATTGGCCCCGGCCTTGCGGCAGGTGTGGCGGCCGGACAAGTTACCGGCGGCTTCCATGGCCCCTTGGGAAGAGTTGCGCAACCTCTTCCTTGCCAGGCGCTCTGCGCCGGCGCCCCCGGTCGTCGCGGCCCTCTTGGGCGGCTCACAGGCGCCACCTTCGGGCCGCCACATCAAGCCATTCGTCCGCCAGGTCGGTGCCGCTTCCATGCGGCAGGGGGCTCCCTTAGGTTGGTCGGCGCCCAAGGCCGATCTGGCCTTCAGGTCAAAGGACCACCCCTCCAATTCAGCCTGCTCAGGCGCGCTCCTGATGCTGTGCACTCCCACCATCTGCCAGGTGGCCGTCACCAGGACTCTCATCGATGGAGGCTCGGGCCTCAGCGTGCTCTCGATTAAAGCCTTCAGCCTCCTCCACATACCACCAGAGCGGCTTCGGTCCAGCCGGCCCTTCTTGGGCGTCGGGGGCGGGTCCTCCAGCTCCCCGGGGCAGATCCGTCTCCCGGTAACCTTCGGCACCTACGACAACTTCCGCACGGAGCTAATCGACTTCGACATCGCCCCCATCGGCCTCCCATACAACACCATCCTCGGCTACCCGGCGCTGGCCTGGTTCATGGCTGTGACTCACCCGGCGTACAACCTCATGAAAATGACCGGGAGCAGCGGCGTCCTCACCGTGTGCGGAGACACCGGGGATGCATTGCAAGTGCTCAAGCTTGCCTTCAAGACGGCGGCGTCGGTGCAGCCCGCCGACTCGGACGCCCCTGAGCCCAAGGGGGCTGCGCCGGCCAAGAAGAAGCAGTTGTTCACCCAAGACAAGGCAGAAACCAAGCAGATGCTGGTTGACGAGGACGGATCCACTGACGCCACCTTCACCATAGGCGCCAACCTCGAGCCCGAGCAGGAGGAGGCCCTGGTCAAGTTCCTGTGCACGAACAAGAAGGTATTCGCATGGGAGCCTGATCAGCTGGCGGGGATCCCAAGGGGCGTAATCGAGCACCACCTCAATGTGTGCCCCAATGTCCGACCCGTGAAGCAGAAGGCAAGACGGCAGTCCACGGAAAAGCAGGCTTTCATCGTCTAAGAGACCCGCAAGTTGGAAGCTGCCGGGGTCATTCGCGAGGTCCGATACCCGGATTGGTTGGCCAACCTAGTCGTTGTGCCAAAGAAAGGAGGGAAGGAACGTATGTGTGTCGACTTCACCAATCTCAACAAAGCTTGCCCGCAAGATCCGTTTCCGCTCCCCCGCATCGATCAGATCGTCGACTCCACCGCCAAGTGCGACCTGTTGTGTTTCATGGATGCCTTCTCTGGGTATCACCAGATCAAGATGGCGGTAGAAGATGTGGAAAAAACGGCCTTTCTAACCCCGTGTGGGGTGTATTGCTACACGTGCATGCCGTTCGGGTTGCGCAACGCAGGGGCGACCTTCCAGCGGCTGATGCACATTGCCTTGGGCCCACAGCTCGGGAAAAATGTTGAGGCTTACGTCGATGATATTGTGGTGAAGTCTCGCAAGGCCAAGACCCTGATACAAGACCTGGAGGAAACCTTCGCGAGCCTCAACGCCGTGAGCCTGCGGCTCAACCCAGAGAAGTGCGTGTTTGGGGTCCCCTCAGGCAAGCTCTTGGGCTTACTCGTGTAGACCTATTATTATAGTATCTTGTTTGAGGAAGTTGGCCACCTCCCCATAGGGATTTCGTAGGATTTACTCCCTAGTTGCCCCTATGGATTTTGAGATCCCGAAGTCCGACCTTTTTACTTGATGTTCTAGATATCAAACCATATCTATGAATGGGTTACGCTAGCACATCAAGGAGAACATTAGAAGCGGAGTGCTAAATGTCTCTCGATCGATCATCCAGATTTTATTTGCTTGGCCTCGCTAAGGTGAAATCTGAGAAAGTGTTATCCTCCTTCGCATCTGCATCGTCCATCGCTATTCATCATGGTAGTATGTTGTGTTGTCAGCACCCTTGACGCGGTTGTTGATAAAACCTTGATGATTGTGGAAATGCTCAAGTTCTTGAGAGCACGCACAAGCGCTACGTGTTATCATCGGCACTAACCGGGATTGCTCTCAGTTTCCTCGGCAATGCTATGATCTTTTCAAACGGTGAATTCACTCTCTGTTGTTGGGTTCTTCCCCAGTTACCAGAATCATTCCCAGCATTTGCATTTTGTTCCTAGCTTGCACCGTCAATGTGCCATTCTACCATGGGTCTCTTCCATTTCCGGTGGTAAGCAAATTCATTCATTACGTTGTCTTCAACAAGGTAATCCACATCATCCAAGTCCAAGTATGCCATTCTACCGACCCCCGCCAATCGATTGCTGTGATTTTCCTTAGGCTGATATAGAGAGTCTCAATGATCTCTATATCAAAGGTAATTCTTTTTGCCACTTAAGGGGATATATCTTCGAGTCACCTTCCCTAAGGTGCATCGTTGTGGTATCATGGCAACTCAACTCCTCGCTACATTGATAATCGTTTACCACCTTCTTAAGTGTGGAATTATTGTCCACCTAGTGAACCTTCGTCATCCGTTTCTTCCACCCCTCTTGATGTGTATCTCGTGTCTCAACCCGAGAGATGGTCTTATGTCTCATTCCGTGAGTTGTTCGATCTTCGAGAAGACCGATCCTTCCAGAGTTTTCCTTTCCTCTTCTTGTCATGATTAGTTGGAGTTCTCAGAGCAAGACGACAAGACAAAGATGGTGTTCAAATCAACGTTCATTTGAAGTGCAACCGGGATCGTGAAGATTATACTAGTTTGCGTTTCCCCTTCAGCCTACCCTACGCCTGAATCTCGAGACGAGATTCTTGTTTAGTGGGGGTGAGTTGTCACATCCCTAGCTTCTGGTAATGCACTAGGCTAGACCTCATGTGAGCATCATGTTTAAATTCAAATGAAATTGAATTGAGGAATTTTCAAAGCCTCAGAAGACCTCTAAAAATAACCAACATTTAAATTTCATCAAATGAGTCCAAGAAAATGTTCCTGTTATTCCATGGAAATATTGGTGAGAGGTAAAATTTAAACCAATATTTTTGGAATCACAGAGATATTTATTTTGGCCATTTGAATTAATCCAATAACTATTTGCTTTGGATTTATATTTAATATATATTAAATATGACTCCAAATAATTCTGGAAGTTTGTGAGTGGCTTTGTATATATTTTAGTAAGCCACATAATAAACTACAGAATTTATTAAAATGGTTTAGTATTTTACTAAACTAAAACAAAACAGAATAAAATAGAAAACAATAAATAAAAACAGTATTAAAAAAGAAAGAGAGAGAGAGAGACTACCTGGGCCACTTACCTGTAGCCGGCCCAGCTGGCCAGCTCCTCCCGCTGGCCCAGCCCACCGCCGCCTCCCTCCCCTGTCGCCTTCCTCCTCTGCCAGGAGGACGGGCACGCGCCCGGCGCGCGCGGCCACGCGCCCCGGCCACCTCCTCCCTGCTTCGGCCACCTCCTGCCTCCCTGCTTGCCTCCACTACTCCCTGGAGACGCCACGCGGCCCCACGAACTCTCTCACTCTCCCGTATCTCTCCCTCCGTCCCTATCCCCTCTGCTCTCTCTCTCTCACGATCGACCACGAGCACCCGAGAGCACCGACGAGCTCCACCGCGGCCAGTGTCCACCCCTCGCCTCGGCGATGCTTCCAGAGGAACCGCCGCGCCTTCCTCTTCGTCCCCACCAACTCACGTGACGCCGGGAGCCCTGCATCGCCGCCCACGTCGCCGTTCCCCTCCTCGGCCACCGGAACTCGCCGCCGTTCGATTCGCCGGCTCCGGACCATCCCCGGCCTCGTCTCCGCCTCGAATGGATCCGCTGTGAGCCTCCGCTGCCTCTCCTGTGCTCGCCCCCTCCGTTCTCGCCCCCTAGTCCCATCTCCCACCGCGGCCGAGAGCTTCTCGCCGCCGGCCATGGCGTGGCCGTGGCCACAGCCACCGCAGCTCGTTCCCGAGCCCACCATCGTGATCAGCACGATCGCATGAAACCGTAGACACCCACAACGCCTCCTCCCGTGCTCTGTAACGCCACCCCGAGATTGCCCGAGCTCCGGCAGCCGCAAAAGAGCTCGCCGCCGGCAGCTCCGGCCACCCCAGCTGCTGTCACTTGCCTCTTTAGATGCGCCTTCCTCCCAGGAACCCGTAGGAGCAAACCGCACGTCAAATGGTGCTCCGTAGCGAGCGCACGGTGCACCTCCGCTGTCGGCCGTGGTCGTCGCCGGCGACACTCCGGCGACTGCCGACGTGGCACGCCTAATTAGCACTAATGACCCTGTTAAACTAACCCCGTGACACTGACAGTGGGCCCCGTAGCGGGTCAAAGCCCGGGTCAACGCGGGATTAGCCCCTGAGTCACTGACGTGTGGACCCCACACGTCAGGTTTGACCTGGACCGCCCGTTGACCTGCTGAGGTCAGCATGAGGTCATGCTGACACCATAATTCATTTTCTGGAATTATTTTTAATTCTAAATATTCAGGAAATTCCAGAAAATGCCTAAAACTTCTAAAATTCATAGAAATTCAACCGTAACTCCAAATTAAATAAATTATATATGAAAAATTATCAGAAAAATTCAAGGAATCCATCTGTACCATTTTCATGCATGTTTGAACAATGTTTGTCCTCTGTTTTGGACAAAACCAATAAATGGCATTTGAATAATCACATATGGAGTTTGAATTTGAATTTTATATTCAAACCAACTTCATTTAATCTGGTTTTAGATGCATTAGCCCAAAACACATTCATTTTGCCATGTCATGATCATGCATCATATTGTGCATTGCAATGATTGTGTTCCTTTCTATGTTGCCGGTATTTGTCCCCTCTCGATAGACGTGATACCGATGATGTGATCGTTGACACTGATGAAGACTCAATGTTATCTTCAGAAGTGCCAGGCAAGCAAAACCCCCTTGTTCATTCCGATAAAATCCCACTCTCTCGCTCCTGCTCTCTTTTACTGCATTAGGACAACATCGATTCATCTGTTACTTGCTGCGGTAGCTGAACCCCTTTATCCTCTGCATGACCTGTCATTCCACAGTAATTAGATGAAACCCACTAGCATGAGTAGGAGTTGTTTGAGCCCTGATGTGCCTACTCATTCATGCTTGTTTGTCATGCCTGCTACTGCTTAGAGTTGAGTCAGGTCTGATTCATCGGGGATGAATCAGAGGTGTGTGAACATGTCCTACTGTGTGTGAGCTAAGGGTGTGAATACGATTTGGTAAAGGTAGCGGTGAGAGGCCATGTAGGAGTACATGGTGGGTTGTCTCATTGCAGCCGTCCTCAGGAACTGAGTTCTGTGTTTGTGATCCATGATTCAGCTACTACCACGCATTGGGCCCGAAACCAATGGACCCTCTCGGCTTCTTGATCACCCTTGTCCTCTGTCCAGGAGTTGCAAGTAGTTTCTGGTGTTTGTAGTATGCTGGAGGCCGTGGGCAGCGCTGACCCTAGGGGTGGGCTGTGATGCGGTAGGCACGTGGCACGGTGTACCGGGCGCCCGTTTGGTGTCTCGGGAACCCTGTTCACATCGTTTGGGGCTGTGAGCGAAACTCCGGCCGGATCTCCTCATGGATGGAACCCGAATAGGCGATAAACCTGGACTAGAGACTTGAGTGTTTAGGCAGGCCGTGGCCGACACCCACGTTGGGCTTCCGCTTGAAGGTTGCCGAGTACATGTCGTGTAAACAGCGGTAAGTGGTGAGAGCGTGTGTGAAGAAGTACACCCCTGCAGGGTTAATATGATCTATTCGAATAGCCGTGTCCATGGAAAAGGACTTCTGGGTTGCTTATATAAGTTCATAGACAAGTGAAAGTGGATACTCTAAAATACGCAAGATAAGCGTGAGTGCTATGGATGGCGTTCTCGTAGGGAGACGGGAGCGGTTCCATAGTGGTGTATTGGTTGGTGAATATGTGGACTCGTGTGCGCCACCTCAAAAGAGTTACTTGCAGTCGTAGTTCAGGATAGCCACCGAGTCAAAGCTGGCTTGCTGCAGTTAAACCCCAGCATCCCTTTGTTGATAATGATGCATATGTAGTTAGTTCTGATGTAAGTCTTGCTGGGTACATTTGTACTCACGTTTGCCCATTTTATGTTTTGCAGAGAGACTTCGGTCTCACTAGTGGTTTCGCGTGGACTTCGACGTTTAGCTTGATACCTCAGCTACGATCTTGTGCCCTCGGCAGGATCTGATAGATAGTCAGGCTTCTCAGCCTTTTTCATTTATAGATGTCTGTACTTAGACATGATAGCTTCCGCGTGTGCTTTGATTTGTATGCTCTGATTGTTGGGTCATGAGACCCATGTTTGTAATATCGCGCTCCTCGGAGCCTATTGAATAAATTACTTGAGTCGTAGAGTCATGTTGTGATGCCATGTTGTATTTGCACATATCGAGCATATTGTGTGTATGTTATTGAAATGCTTGGTATGTGTGGGATCTGACCATCTAGTTGTTTATCTTTAGTAGCCTCTCTTACCGGGAAATGTCTCCTAGTGTTTCACTGAGCCATGGTAGCTTGCTACTGCTCCGGAACACTTAGGCTGGCCGGCATGTGTCCTTCTTCGTTCCTGTGTCTGTTCCTTCAGGGAAATGTCACGCGATGAATACCAGAGTCCTGTTAGCCCGCTACAGCCCGGTTCACCGGAGTCCTGCTAGCCCAGTGCTACAGCCTGGATTCACTCGCTGATGACCGACACGTTCGATGCTGGGTCATGAATGCCTGTCCCTGTAAGTCTGTGCCACTTTGGGTTTACGACTAGCCATGTCAGCCCGGGCTCCTTATCATATGGATGCTAGCGACACTGTCATATACGTGTGCCAAAAGGCGCAAACGGTCCCGGGCTAAGGTAAGGCGACACCCGTGGGAATACCGTGCGTGAGGCCGCAAAGTGATATGAGGTGTTACATGCTAGATCGATGTGGCATTGAGTCGGGGTCCTGACAGCGTTGGTATCAGAGCTTGACTGCCTGTAGGATTACCAAGCCAAACTGGTCGAAGTTGAGTCTAGAAATTCTTTAGTTATATGAGGGAATTGATTGTGGGATGGAACGTAAGGCTCTTTTTACTCCTTATACCTTATTCCTTCTGATCTAAGTCATCTTATCTTTCCTGCGGGGATTAAGAACTAGGCTATCTCTTCTTTCTATCAGGATCACGTGTTACTAATCCGTAGACTTATAGATTGTTGGATTAAGCTTGAGTTCAGTTCCTACTACTTCCGTATGTTAATTGTTGATCTCGAAACCTTGATATTGTGCTTCTGAGTGGTTATGCCACCATTTTTGTGAATGTCTCAAATCTTTTCTGAGCATTTACAGCCGTTATGCTGTCCGAGTCATCCTAGGTTTCTAAGTAGTCTGATGCATTTGCAAATCCTTTTCCTCTGGTTTCAATGCCTTTTAGGCCAGGTTAATCACCAAATTGTTGAGTTGAGGTAATTTATTGCCTTGACATATATGTTGGAGCTATTATTATGACCCTAGGTGTCTTAGGGGATCATCTAGTAATTAGCCACGATTTGTGTCCCAGTGTGATGATTCTGGCTTTTATTCTCGAAAGCATCCCGTGATGCCACATAGTTAGTAGGTATTCTATTCCTGGGTTCTTGAAACCGAGATTCACTCTACCTACTTCATGTTGATAGTGTTTGCTAGTTCCTTTAGGATATTAGTAACCTTTGCGATAGTCCTCGAGGTCCATGGTATATCGTTCTTCCAAATACCATGAACCATTATGGCAGAAGTTTGTTGGATCAAAAGATCACAACAGGCCCTCTAGGAGTTCTCCATGCTATATTGTGACTCTGCCAGCTCAACCTTTCTGCATGGGTTATCCGGAAGAATTATGTTGAACTTTGTTCGGCATACCAACCCATGTATCCACAACTCAGAAAGTTATATGTTCCTTTGAGTTGTTCTCTTTAGTTGCCTTCTGACCCTCGTCTATCAATTGATAGTCAAGAGTATGCGTGCATTCGTTATCGATGCCTATTACTCTTGTGGTCCGTCAAGCCATTCTATCGCGGAATGACTTGGAGAAACAAACTCCAGTACCTCATCCATATCCAGGATTGGGTCAAAGAAGTTGTGCTCCGCAGATCAAATTGCTAATCCAGCTTTTGTTCCGCTCTACCTTGGAGTATTACCATCTTTATATCGGGATTGTTATAGGAATTGCACACCATCCTATGAACTCTTGGTACAGTGATACTTCTTGCCATCATTAGTCATTCCTCGGTCTTCGTGTTGATGCAACCGGAATGCCGACAAATGAATCATGGTGTGTGAAATCAATACTCCCAGCAACCTCGTTGCTTGGTAGTTAAAGGATAATAATTTCATTCTTAGCGTGTTGGTTTTCGAATCATCCTTCTAAGACTGATCGTGCTACCTAGTCCTTATCTCGGTGCACCCTTCGATTGATGAGTTAGGATCTTGTCAAGTCCTCACTCATTTGATCATATCGTCTTGCCCTCAAAAGCAAGATTGTTCTCGAGCTTAGTAACATACCGGTGGTTCGTGACTTTCCAAATATCCTCTTGGAAGTATTACCAGGTCGTCATCTGACCGTTATATTGAGCTCGTGATCAAGTTGGTTTCTTATGAACCACCTTCTCTCCAAGAATCGGTGTTAGATATCCCTGAGCTAGTTGGTTAAGCTAGACAACAACTTGGAGAGTTGGAAGATAAAAGCTTGTCTGACTTAGTTCGTTCCAAAGGGATATTCTTGTGTAGTGTGTGTTGAAGAAAGATGATATCTTCATCGATTGGTCCTTGTGATCAGTTGCTGGACCTATTGTCTTATCAATCCTTTGATTTGAGTGTGGGCTATCGTCAAATCAAATCAGTACCAACGATGCTCGTAATGTTGTCTTATTCGTGGTTGATCCCTCGAGCATACACCATTACATCTTTGGTCTGACCAATGCTATCACCGTGTTCACTTAACTATGGAATTCCTTTCAAAAGGAAACCCAGATGAATAGTTGTTGAGCCCATTGACAACATCCTTATCTCCTCCATGATTTTGTTGGACAATAAGTTAGTGTTGGAAACTTTTGAAGCATTTGTTCATGCTAGCTCATGAAGCATATGCTCGGATGTGAGAAGTGACTTCCTCTAGTTCATGTGCATTTGATGCAAGTTGCCGCTGTGGACTCGAGAAAGTCAATGTTGCTTCCTCTGGAATCATCGCAAGTCAGTCATGCACACGTGCGAAGTATTCTGTGGTCTGGAGACTTGCAACCTTCATTCCATATGTGTATCCTAGCACACCAAGCCACTGACTGATTTGTTCAAGGAGAAGGAGTATCTTCATAAGAGCTAATCCGGACTTATGAAAGAACTTCGATATCCTCGCTGATGGTTCCCAACCAGAACTCGGTAGTGTTTTATTGCAAGACTACCATGTGGGCATGCTTGTCTGGGACAACATGTTCACATGTTTGTAGCAGAACCAGCTCATGTTTTGGAGCTTGCTATCATAGTTCATCTCCCGAGAATCTCGCAACGTCATCTCGTCGATTTGTGTTGCAAATTTCCGTTTTTCTTCCTAGACTCGATGAGTCTGGAATATCCTGACACCAACCGGATCTGAATCTCAGGCAGATGTGATGGTTGGAACATTTCCCAAGAATTATAATATTGGTCTCTCAATAACCGGCAAGGTGGATGTCGTGGCCAACACACCCATCCGGTAGACCTATTATTATAGTATCTTGTTTGAGGAAGTTGGCCACCTCCCCATAGGGATTTCGTAGGATTTACTCCCTAGTTGCCCCTATGGATTTTGAGATCCCGAAGTCCGACCTTTTTACTTGATGTTCTAGATATCAAACCATATCTATGAATGGGTTACGCTAGCACATCAAGGAGAACATTAGAAGCGGAGTGCTAAATGTCTCTCGATCGATCATCCAGATTTTATTTGCTTGGCCTCGCTAAGGTGAAATCTGAGAAAGTGTTATCCTCCTTCGCATCTGCATCGTCCATCGCTATTCATCATGGTAGTATGTTGTGTTGTCAGCACCCTTGACGCGGTTGTTGATAAAACCTTGATGATTGTGGAAATGTTCAAGTTCTTGAGAGCACGCACAAGCGCTACGTGTTATCATCGGCACTAACCGGGATTGCTCTCAGTTTCCTCGGCAATGCTATGATCTTTTCAAACGGTGAATTCACTCTCTGTTGTTGGGTTCTTCCCCAGTTACCAGAATCATTCCCAGCATTTGCATTTTGTTCCTAGCTTGCACCGTCAATGTGCCATTCTACCATGGGTCTCTTCCATTTCCGGTGGTAAGCAAATTCATTCATTACGTTGTCTTCAACAAGGTAATCCACATCATCCAAGTCCAAGTATGCCATTCTACCGACCCCCGCCAATCGATTGCTGTGATTTTCCTTAGGCTGATATAGAGAGTCTCAATGATCTCTATATCAAAGGTAATTCTTTTTGCCACTTAAGGGGATATATCTTCGAGTCACCTTCCCTAAGGTGCATCGTTGTGGTATCATGGCAACTCAACTCCTCGCTACATTGATAATCGTTTACCACCTTCTTAAGTGTGGAATTATTGTCCACCTAGTGAACCTTCGTCATCCGTTTCTTCCACCCCTCTTGATGTGTATCTCGTGTCTCAACCCGAGAGATGGTCTTATGTCTCATTCCGTGAGTTGTTCGATCTTCGAGAAGACCGATCCTTCCAGAGTTTTCCTTTCCTCTTCTTGTCATGATTAGTTGGAGTTCTCAGAGCAAGACGACAAGACAAAGATGGTGTTCAAATCAACGTTCATTTGAAGTGCAACCGGGATCGTGAAGATTATACTAGTTTGCGTTTCCCCTTCAGCCTACCCTACGCCTGAATCTCGAGACGAGATTCTTGTTTAGTGGGGGTGAGTTGTCACATCCCTAGCTTCTGGTAATGCACTAGGCTAGACCTCATGTGAGCATCATGTTTAAATTCAAATGAAATTGAATTGAGGAATTTTCAAAGCCTCAGAAGACCTCTAAAAATAACCAACATTTAAATTTCATCAAATGAGTCCAAGAAAATGTTCCTGTTATTCCATGGAAATATTGGTGAGAGGTAAAATTTAAACCAATATTTTTGGAATCACAGAGATATTTATTTTGGCCATTTGAATTAATCCAATAACTATTTGCTTTGGATTTATATTTAATATATATTAAATATGACTCCAAATAATTCTGGAAGTTTGTGAGTGGCTTTGTATATATTTTAGTAAGCCACATAATAAACTACAGAATTTATTAAAATGGTTTAGTATTTTACTAAACTAAAACAAAACAGAATAAAATAGAAAACAATAAATAAAAACAGTATTAAAAAAGAAAGAGAGAGAGAGAGACTACCTGGGCCACTTACCTGTAGCCGGCCCAGCTGGCCAGCTCCTCCCGCTGGCCCAGCCCACCGCCGCCTCCCTCCCCTGTCGCCTTCCTCCTCTGCCAGGAGGACGGGCACGCGCCCGGCGCGCGCGGCCACGCGCCCCGGCCACCTCCTCCCTGCTTCGGCCACCTCCTGCCTCCCTGCTTGCCTCCACTACTCCCTGGAGACGCCACGCGGCCCCACGAACTCTCTCACTCTCCCGTATCTCTCCCTCCGTCCCTATCCCCTCTGCTCTCTCTCTCTCACGATCGACCACGAGCACCCGAGAGCACCGACGAGCTCCACCGCGGC
The DNA here is from genome assembly GCF_002162155.2 of Triticum dicoccoides. Taxonomy (NCBI): domain Eukaryota; kingdom Viridiplantae; phylum Streptophyta; class Magnoliopsida; order Poales; family Poaceae; genus Triticum; species Triticum dicoccoides. Next base: position 492,099,842 of record NC_041387.1, read on the forward strand.
CAGTGTCCACCCCTCGCCTCGGCGATGCTTCCAGAGGAACCGCCGCGCCTTCCTCTTCGTCCCCACCAACTCACGTGACGCCGGGAGCCCTGCATCGCCGCCCACGTCGCCGTTCCCCTCCTCGGCCACCGGAACTCGCCGCCGTTCGATTCGCCGGCTCCGGACCATCCCCGGCCTCGTCTCCGCCTCGAATGGATCCGCTGTGAGCCTCCGCTGCCTCTCCTGTGCTCGCCCCCTCCGTTCTCGCCCCCTAGTCCCATCTCCCACCGCGGCCGAGAGCTTCTCGCCGCCGGCCATGGCGTGGCCGTGGCCACAGCCACCGCAGCTCGTTCCCGAGCCCACCATCGTGATCAGCACGATCGCATGAAACCGTAGACACCCACAACGCCTCCTCCCGTGCTCTGTAACGCCACCCCGAGATTGCCCGAGCTCCGGCAGCCGCAAAAGAGCTCGCCGCCGGCAGCTCCGGCCACCCCAGCTGCTGTCACTTGCCTCTTTAGATGCGCCTTCCTCCCAGGAACCCGTAGGAGCAAACCGCACGTCAAATGGTGCTCCGTAGCGAGCGCACGGTGCACCTCCGCTGTCGGTCGTGGTCGTCGCCGGCGACACTCCGGCGACTGCCGACGTGGCACACCTAATTAGCACTAATGACCCTGTTAAACTAACCCCGTGACACTAACAGTGGGCCCCGTAGCGGGTCAAAGCCCGGGTCAACGCAGGATTAGCCCCTGAGTCACTGACGTGTGGACCCCACACGTCAGGTTTGACCTGGACCGCCCGTTGACCTGCTGAGGTCAGCATGAGGTCATGCTGACGCCATAATTCATTTTCTGGAATTATTTTTAATTCTAAATATTCAGGAAATTCCAGAAAATGCCTAAAACTTCTAAAATTCATAGAAATTCAACCGTAACTCCAAATTAAATAAATTATATATGAAAAATTATCAGAAAAATTCAAGGAATCCATCTGTACCATTTTCATGCATGTTTGAACAATGTTTGTCCTCTGTTTTGGACAAAACCAATAAATGGCATTTGAATAATCACATATGGAGTTTGAATTTGAATTTTATATTCAAACCAACTTCATTTAATCTGGTTTTAGATGCATTAGCCCAAAACACATTCATTTTGCCATGTCATGATCATGCATCATATTGTGCATTGCAATGATTATGTTCCTTTCTATGTTGCCGGTATTTGTCCCCTCTCGATAGACGTGATACCGATGATGTGATCGTTGACACTGATGAAGACTCAATGTTATCTTCAGAAGTGCCAGGCAAGCAAAACCCCCTTGTTCATTCCGATAAAATCCCACTCTCTCGCTCCTGCTCTCTTTTACTGCATTAGGACAACATCGATTCATCTGTTACTTGCTGCGGTAGCTGAACCCCTTTATCCTCTGCATGACCTGTCATTCCACAGTAATTAGATGAAACCCACTAGCATGAGTAGGAGTTGTTTGAGCCCTGATGTGCCTACTCATTCATGCTTGTTTGTCATGCCTGCTACTGCTTAGAGTTGAGTCAGGTCTGATTCATCGGGGATGAATCAGAGGTGTGTGAACATGTCCTACTGTGTGTGAGCTAAGGGTGTGAATACGATTTGGTAAAGGTAGCGGTGAGAGGCCATGTAGGAGTACATGGTGGGTTGTCTCATTGCAGCCGTCCTCAGGAACTGAGTTCTGTGTTTGTGATCCATGATTCAGCTACTACCACGCATTGGGCCCGAAACCAATGGACCCTCTCGGCTTCTTGATCACCCTTGTCCTCTGTCCAGGAGTTGCAAGTAGTTTCTGGTGTTTGTAGTATGCTGGAGGCTGTGGGCAGCGCTGACCCTAGGGGTGGGCTGTGATGCGGTAGGCACGTGGCACGGTGTACCGGGCGCCCGTTAGGTGTCTCGGGAACCCTGTTCACATCGTTTGGGGCTGTGAGCGAAACTCCGGCCGGATCTCCTCATGGATGGAACCCGAATAGGCGATAAACCTGGACTAGAGACTTGAGTGTTTAGGCAGGCCGTGGCCGACACCCACGTTGGGCTTCCGCTTGAAGGTTGCCGAGTACATGTCGTGTAAACGGCGGTAAGTGGTGAGAGCGTGTGTGAAGAAGTACACCCCTGCAGGGTTAATATGATCTATTCGAATAGCCGTGTCCGCGGAAAAGGACTTCTGGGTTGCTTATATCAGTTCATAGACAAGTGAAAGTGGATACTCTAAAATATGCAAGATAAGCGTGAGTGCTATGGATGGCGTTCTCGTAGGGAGACGGGAGCGGTTCCATAGTGGTGTATTGGTTGGTGAATATGTGGACTCGTGTGCGCCACCTCAAAAGAGTTACTTGCAGTCGTAGTTCAGGATAGCCACCGAGTCAAAGCTGGCTTGCTGCAGTTAAACCCCAGCATCCCTTTGTTGATAATGATGCATATGTAGTTAGTTCTGATGTAAGTCTTGCTGGGTACATTTGTACTCACGTTTGCCCATTTTATGTTTTGCAGAGAGACTTCGGTCTCACTAGTGGTTTCGCGTGGACTTCGACGTTTAGCTTGATACCTCAGCTACGATCTTGTGCCCTCGGCAGGATCTGATAGATAGTCAGGCTTCTCAGCCTTTTTCATTTATAGATGTCTGTACTTAGACATGATAGCTTCCGCGTGTGCTTTGATTTGTATGCTCTGATTGTTGGGTCATGAGACCCATGTTTGTAATATCGCGCTCCTCGGAGCCTATTGAATAAATTACTTGAGTCGTAGAGTCATGTTGTGATGCCATGTTGTATTTGCACATATCGAGCATATTGTGTGTATGTTATTGAAATGCTTGGTATGTGTGGGATCTGACCATCTAGTTGTTTATCTTTAGTAGCCTCTCTTACCGGGAAATGTCTCCTAGTGTTTCACTGAGCCATGGTAGCTTGCTACTGCTCCGGAACACTTAGGCTAGCCGGCATGTGTCCTTCTTCGTTCCTGTGTCTGTCCCTTCGGGGAAATGTCACGCGATGAATACCAGAGTCCTGTTAGCCCGCTACAGTCCGGTTCACCGGAGTCCTGCTAGCCCAGTGCTACAGCCTGGATTCACTCGCTGATGACCGACACGTTCGATGCTGGGTCATGAATGCCTGTCCCTGTAAGTCTGTGCCACTTTGGGTTTACGACTAGCCATGTCAGCCCGGGCTCCTTATCATATGGATGCTAGCGACACTGTCATATACGTGTGCCAAAAGGCGCAAACGGTCCCGGGCTAAGGTAAGGCGACACCCGTGGGAATACCGTGCGTGAGGCCGCAAAGTGATATGAGGTGTTACATGCTAGATCGATGTGGCATTGAGTCGGGGTCCTGACAAGAGTGGACGGAGGCGCCGGGCCTAAAGGCTGATGAGGATCGATCCCTCTCCCCGGGAAGCAAGGCACCGGATGGTTGGGTCGTGTACTTTGACAGGGCATTCTCCAGGCACGGCACGGGGCTGTTGCGGTTCTTATATCTCCTACCCAAGACAAGCTCTACTAAGCCGTGCAGCTCTGTTTCCAACATGGAGAAAAGCTCTCCAACAACATAGTAGAATATGAAGGCTTGATAGCAGGCCTGAAGGCCGCGGCCACCCTCGAAGTAAAACGTCTTACCATCAAAGGTGATTCACAACTCCTCGTCAACTTCTCCAATAGAGTATATGATCCAAGGGATGAGCACATGGAAGCCTACCTTGCGGAGGTCCGCAGAATGGAGAAGCAGTTCTGGGGGCTAGAGTTACAGCACGTGCCCCGTGGCACCAATCAGGAGGCCGACGACATCGCCAAACAAGCATCCAGGCGACTGCCTCAGGAGCCTGGCGTCTTTGAAGAACGGCTCTTCAAGCCCTCGGCCACGCCATCACTGTCAAGCACGGTGCAGCCTCGGGAGGAGCTCCCCCAGCCGCCAGCCTCGGGAGCCCCGGTCTGTGGCCCAGCCTCAGGGGCGCATCTGCTCTTGATAATGGAGCCTCAGGAGGGGTGCTGGATCACGGAGCTCCAGAGCTATCTGACACAAGGGATCTTGCCAGAGAAGGAGGAGGAAGCGGAGCGCGTGGCGCGGCAGGCCACAGCATACTGCATCAGGGATGGAGAGCTCTACCGAAGGCGACCGAATGATGTGTCCCTGCGCTGCATCTCCAGGGAGCAAGGGAAGGAACTGCTAGCGGATATACACGGTGGAGACTGTGGGCATCATTCATCATCGCGGACCCTTGCTGGCAAGGCGTTCCGAAGTGGATTCTATTGGCCCACTACACTCAATGATGCTGTCGAACTGGTGAAGGCTTGCGAGGCCTGCCAGTTCCACGCCAAGCAAATCCATCAGCCGGCTGGAGGTCTGCAAACTATACCTCTCTCATGGCCATTCGCAGTCTGGGGGCTGGACATCCTGGGCCCATTTCCTCGGGCGCCAGGGGGCTATCGCTACCTCTACGTCGCCGTGGACAAGTTCATTAAGTGGGCTAAAGTGGAGGCTGTCCGCACCATCACCGTAGGGTCTGCGGTCAAGTTCATCAAGGGCATCGTGAGCCGGTTTGGGGTACCAAACCGCATCATCACCGACAACGGTTCGCAGTTCACCAGTAATCTCTTCAAAACATACTGTGCTAACCTTGGAACGCAGATATGTTACGCTTCAGTGGCGCACCCCCAGAGTAACGGTCAGGCCAAGCGGGCCAACATGAAGGTCCCGAGGGGCCTCAAAACCAGGACATTCAAGAAGAAGTTGGAGGCCTGCGGCCGAGGTTGGTACGACGAGCTTCATTCTATGTTGTGGTCCATCTGCACGACCGCGACCAAGCCAACCGGTGAGACCCCATTCTTCCTAGTCTATGGAGCTGAAGCAGTCCTCCCTCACGAGGTCAGACGTCATTCCGCGTAGGTCCTGGCGTTCGACGAGGCGCAGCAGGACGCCATGCGGGGGACGGACCTCGTTCTGGGGGAGGAGCGTCACCGGGAAGCTGCGCTCTGAGCAGCAAGATACCAACAAGTGCTACGGCGATACCACTGCCGCAACATCCGCCCCAGTGCACTCGAGGTAGGAGACCTCGTGCTCAGACGGGTCCTCTCCAGGGAGGGACTGCATAAGCTCTCTCCCATGTGGTAGGGCCCGTTCAAGGTTGTTCATGTTTCCAGGCCCGGCTCCGCGCGCCTGGAGACTCAGGAGGGGGTGCCCATCCAGAACGCGTGGAACATCCAGCACCTCCGGAGATTTTACCCTTGAAAAGGCCAAGAGCCTGTGAAGAAGGCGAACGCCTGTGAAGCTGTTGCGTTTTGGAAAAGGCCCAGAGCCTGTGAAGAAGGCGAATGCCTGTGAAGCTGTTGCGTTTTGGAAAAGGCCCAGAGCCTGTGAAGAAGGCGAATGCCTGTGAAGCTGTTGCGTTTTGGAAAAGGCCTAGAGCCTGTGAAGAAGGCGAACGCCTGTGAAGCTGTTGCGTTTTGGAAAAGGCCCAGAGCCTGTGAAGAAGGCGAATGCCTGTGAAGTCTATCCTCACGAGAAAGGCCCGGAGCCTGTGAAGAAGGCTAATGCCTGTGAAGCTCGCCGCTCGTGACACTCTCACGTAATAATGAGTGGGGCTGTACACACCCCGGAGTCTCAGGAGCGCCGGCCTCAGGCCCTGGGGCTCCCTCTCACGCCCAGTGGCAGCACTTAGCTCCGCGCTGGTGAGAAGACGTCGAAGACTAGATTAGGTGCCTGTCACGACCGGCTTTTCAATAAAATGATTATTGATAAAACCGATCTTTTAAACCCAGTATAGGAAAAGTCATCCTTTCTGGAAGACAAAGCTTGATAAACAGAGAACCAGTAGCATCAAATATATTACAGGATTGAGCTGAGGCTGCTCAACAGTTTATTACAAACCCGCCAATATCTTACATAAGAGCGGTTAAGTCACGGGGGTGGATTGGCATGCTACTAGCTCGAGGAAAAATGGTGGTGGATAACTTGACTTCTACTGGCAGTACATCGAGCGTCGTGATGAGGCTCGATGAATTTATTCGGGGTTGTGGAAGCGGATAATACAATGACCAAGACAGGATCGCACGGGACTGACTGGGACTCCTCTAGGCATCGGACTCGCTATCAAACTCTTCATCCATGAGATCGCCTTCATCAACATCTGGCCAAATCAACAAGCCAGGTGAGTACTCGAAAGTACTCGCAAGACAGTTTGGACAAAAGATATAATCAATGAATGCATGAATGCATCATGATCCAGGATGATGCTCATAAAATAACGATAATATTGCAGTACATGAAGAATAAAATAAATAACTGAAAACCGATCGGGTGTCTAAAGCGACGCCTCGAAAGGTAAATAAATAAAGTGCATGCCGCAGTCGGGCGTCTAAGCGACACCACATAAAGGAATTAAAAGAAATACCACAGTCGGACGTCTGCGCGACATCACAGACAGGGCTTAAAAGAAATGCCACCGTCAGACGTCTGAGCGACATCACAGACAGGGCTTTAAAAGAAATGCCACCGTCGGACGTCTGAGCGACATCACAGACAGGGCTTAAGAGAAATGCCAC
>NC_041387.1:492106834-492108634 GCF_002162155.2 Triticum dicoccoides
GCCACCGTCGGACGTCTGAGCCACATCACAGACATGGCTTTAAAAGAAATGCCACCGTCGGACGTCTGAGCGACATCACAGACAGGGCTTAAAAGAAATGCCACCGTCGGACGTCTGAGCGACATCACAGACAGGGCTTTTAAAATAAATGTAAATAACAAGATTAGTCCATCCGAAAGAATAATCTTTTAACCGGATTTATGACACATAAATCCCACCGGGTTTTTGTCACTGAGGTTGATACCTGACAAGATAAGATGAATATAGTACTTGAACAAAGCACCAGATAATTGAAGGATTTGAGACTCTGCAGAGTTTGGATGAACTGACCACATCCAACGGATTTCCGTAGTCACGAAGGACTAGTTCCGTTTACGGTATTTCAGTAGAAACACATTTAACTAGTACACACCCATTTCACCTCATGATGCCAGGAATCACCCTGGACAACGTCCAAGAAAAACTTTGAGACGGGGAGGCCACAACCTCGAATAGCATGGGATCAAATTTTTATATGCGCGCTCTAAGGGGTGCCCCCCTCTCGGTCCCAACCGGAAACACCCATGCCCCCTAACCGGATGACGGGCTTTAATCCAGGGCCATGGAACCCTCATCCCGGCCTCTCCACTTGGTGTTTACCAGGAAAACGGTTGCAACTTACTATGCCATATCCCTTGCGGAAAACAAGTGGCAGTACAGGAAGGAAGTGAAAGGAATATGATTTGATCATGTTGACACTACTGTCAAAGGACTGGCCTAAGCCTGGCATGTCACAACACTGCCATCTTATCCATCCTCACGCCAACACATAGCTATGCAAATATTTATCCAACAACATAATGCTCACCGAAACTTACTTTCCGATTATATATATGAAGTATAACATTTAATAGTTGTTCATAAACATGCCATGATCATACTAAAATGCAAACACGCAACAACACTCATCATATCAAGAGTCCAAACATGCTTTCCTGGTTCGGAGTAGTCGGAGTCTAACTGTGCGAGGTTTGCAGCTCCGTCACCTCCTCCGGTATCTACGGTATAAGAAAAGATACGCACGCAACGTAAATACCGTGAGTGTACAGAAAAGTGTTCCAAATATTTTTCAAATAAATATGGTAAAAAACTAGACAAAAATTTGAAAAGGACAGAAAAAGAATCACTCAAAAATTCCTTTCTGTTAAAAAGTTATAAGTGTTTTAACCCAAGGACTCATCTGTAATGAAACAGAAAACTTCCAGGGGGTTCTGCAGAAAAGTACAGATAACGTTTCGTTTTAAAAAAAATGGCTGAGAGACTGACAGGCGGGCTCCACCCGTCAGGTTTAAATTTTCAAATGAGGGAAAACAGAGTGCGACGGCGCCGAGAGGCGCGGTGGTCGCTAGCGGCGATCCACGGCGAGGTAAGGTGATCGAGGTGTACCTCTGTGTTCAGGGTGCCAGTCCGCGTCTGTGGGAGGTGGTGGTGGTCGCCGGTGAGTACCACGTCGGTGGTGACGCTTGCTCCGTCGGACGGCGGTTCGGGTGGTCGTGGATCTCGCCGGAGAGAGCTGCGAGGTCAAAATTGAGGTGGGGGTTATCTTACTAGAGGTTGTACAAGGCTACGGTCGAAAGTAGGGCAGCGGAGGGGTTCTCACCAGAGAGAACAATGTCGGAGCCCGAGGCGGACGGAGGTGGCCGAGTCGAGGAGGAAAGGCCCCTCGAGGCTCGTTCAGTGGCCGGGCGGGGTCTGGTGTGGTGGTGGAGTCGTGCGGAGGCGAGCGCAAGCTCGGGGTGCTATATATAGCCGCCCCGAGGC
>NC_041387.1:492108792-492116608 GCF_002162155.2 Triticum dicoccoides
GGGGGTTCAGAGGTTGAGCTTCGTCGTGGGTGTTCCCTGGTTCCGTTTAGATGCTAACCGCGTCGGGATTGGGTTGTTTAGGGGGAGCTCAACGGAACGGGGCGGCGCGGGCCCGTCGGCGGCAGGGAGCGCGCTCTGCGCGTGCCGCGCCACGGTGACGGTGCTGCATGTGTGCGCTGGCAAGGAGGTGGCCACGCGGAGCCACCAGGACGCTTGGGCGGCGCCGAACGGTGTTGTGCCGCCGTTCTGCTTCCTGTCGGCCGCTACGGCGCTACGGCCGCCGCAAGACACGCCGACGTAGGCGGGCTAGGGCGCCATCGATGCCAGGAAGGCGCCAAGCGCGCGTGTGAGGCTCCGGACAAGCAAGCCTGGCCGTGAGCTACGTGCCAAGCGCACTGTGAGCTCGTGACTGAAGTTACTGACGAAGATCGACACTGAACTTCTGAATTTCTGAAAGTGAACAGTACTAGCGCATGCAAGGTGTTTGACAGAATGATTCTAGTATGTAGAGATCTCCCCTTGAGCTGGTTTTTGGTGGAGGGGCCTCTCATTGCACCTGGAGGCTGCCTGAATATTTGTAGAATTTTTTGGAGAGGTGTAGATATGGTTTTCACCAAATTTGGCAAATCTGGTCCAAACTTGCAGTGAGTGAATTTTGAAATATTTGAACAGGAGAAGAGTGGATCAAGATGGTTCTGGGTTGTGGGTACAAAGGACTATCCAGGGGTGTTGAGTTGAGGTCAAAAGTCATAAGCATTGAGGTACTTGCTTTGCAATCCACCTAGGCTCAAAAGGAAAGACAGAATTATTTTGGGAGGAGAAATAGTTGGAATAAAGTCCAAAAATGGATTTTATTAGTTTGGACAGAATGTTTGGGTTGAACTTTAGTGGGAGGAGAGGTTTTGGGAAAATTTCACCATAGGAGGCATGGTAAAATTTTGAAGGGATCAAAACCAAATAAAAGCCCAAAACTAAAAGGGTTTTCATTTTAAAAGAAACCAAATCCAAGAAAAGGATTTTGAGAGGGCAAACTTAGAAGATGGTTTTTAGGAAGGGTTTAAAAGACCTCCTTTCAAACCAAGCAAGGCTCTTTTGAAAAACAAAACACCAAAAATTTTGGAGTGTCACAGTACCTACCCCCTTAGGAAAAATCTCGTCCTCGAGATTTCAGCTGATCCTTAAACAGGTGTGGGTGCTCTGTCCGAAGAAAATCTTCGCTCTCCCAAGTTGCTTCATTCTCGGTGTGATTACTCCATTGAACTCTGAAAAACTTAATGGTTTTCTTTCAGGTCCTCCTCTCAGACTCTCCTAATATTTTTATTGGGTGCTCCCGGTAAGTGAGGTCCGGTTGCACGTCAATATACTCATGTGAAACTTGCTTCTCTGGGTTGCTCATGTATTTTCTCAACTGCGAGATGTGAAACACGTTGTGGATACCGGATAAGTCTCCGGGTAGGTCCAGTTGGTAGGCTACCTTGCCTCGTCGGGCCACTATATGAAATGGTCCGATGAATCTTGGTGCTAGTTTCCCTTTAATCTTGAACCATTGTAGACCCTTCATAGGAGAAACTCTCAGGTATACCAATTCTCCAGGTTCAAAACTGATTTCCCGATGCTTACGGTCGTAATAACTCTTTTGCCGACTTTGAGCTGTTTTGAGCCGTTCTCTAACTGTCTTAACTTTCTCCTCGACCTCCTTGAGCATATCTGGGCCAAAGATATGGCTGTCTCCGGTCTCCGACCAATTTAGCAGGGTACGCCATCTTCTCCCATATAGAGCTTCAAAGGGTGCCATTTTCAAGCTGGCTTGATAGCTGTTGTTGTATGCGAACTCTGCATATGGCAAACTTTCTTCCCAACTGTTCCCGTAGGTGAGGACACAGGCTCTTAGCATGTCTTCTAGGATTTGGTTTACGCGTTCCGTCTGCCCATCAGTCTGGGGATGGTATGCGGTACTGAAGGCTAGTTGGGTTCCCAGTGCCTGTTGTAAGTGATCCCAGAATGCAGAGACGAACTGCGTGCCTCTATCGGAGATGATAGTCTTAGGGACTCCATGTAAGCAGACGATACGGGCAAGATAAAGTCTGGCTAGTCTCTGAGTGGTGTAAGTTGTTTTTACCGGAATAAAATGTGCCACCTTGGTTAATCTGTCGGTTATGACCCAAATGGCATCGTTTCCGTGTCGGGGCCGTGGCAGTCCAACGCTGAAGTCCATTCCAATCTCGTCCCATTTCCACTTGGGTATCTTATTTGGTTGCAACAGTCCGGCTGGTTTCTGGTGCTCGGCCTTGATACGTTGACAAGAGTCACAGCAGGCGATGAACGCGGCTATATCTCTTTTCATACCATGCCACCAGAAATTTTCCTGAAGATCTTTGTACATTTTTGTCCCTCCAGGATGGATTGAATACGGAGCGGTGTGACTTTCAGTCAATATCTGTTGTTTGAGGTCCTTGACATTTGGTACGCATAGCCTTTCTCCATACCACAATATTCCTTGCTCATCCATGTTGAATTATGAGGCTCTTCCCAAACTCACTTTTCTTTTTATGCCCTCAATGCTGGGGTGTCCGTGCTGGGCTTCCTTGATACTTTCCATTAGGGTAGGCTGTATTTCTATATTCGACACACTGCCTTCGATAACCATTATGAGATTGAGTCGGGCAAATTCTTGTTGAAATTCTGGCCTCAATTTTGGCATACTGTCGTCTTCCATGCTGGGATTGCGACTAAGTGCATCTGCCACAACATTTGCTTTTCCAGGATGATAGTGGATTCCAACATCATAATCCTTCACCAATTCTAACCAGCGTCGTTGCCGTAGATTTAACTCTGGCTGTGTGAAAATATACTTAAGACTCTTATGGTCTGTGTATATCTCACAACGATTCCCAAGCATAAAGTGTCTCCATTCCTTGAGTGCATGGATGACTGCTGCTAATTCCAGGTCATGGGTGGGATAATTCTCCTCATGCTTGCGTACTTGTCTAGAGACATATGCAACCACCTTGCCTTCTTGCATCAATACGCATCCGAGGCCTTTCCGGGATGCGTCACAATATACCTCAAAAATTGTGTGTATATCTGGCACAATTAGCACTGGTGCCGTTGTTAATTTGCTTTTTAGCTCTTGGAAGCTTTTCTCACATGCTTCTGTCCAATAAAATTTCTTGCCTTTCTTGAGCAATTGTGTCATGGGCTTTGCTATAGTGGAGAATCCTTCAATAAATCTCCGATAATATCCTGCCATTCCCAAGAAACTTCGTACGTCCGTTGCGTTAGCTGGTGGTTTCCAGCCAAGTACGGCCTTGACCTTTTCCGGGTCTACTGCAATACCTTCTTGGGTTAGCACGTGGCCCAGAAAACCCACCTGTTTTAGCCAAAATTCACATTTGCTGAATTTGGCGTACAATTGATGTTTCCTGAGTTCTCCGAGTACAATCCTGAGATGTTCGGCGTGCTCTTCTGGTGTTTTGGAATATATCAGAATATCATCGATGAATACCACAACAAACTTGTCCATATACTTCATAAATACTTTGTTCATGAGGTGAACAAAATATGCGGGGGCGTTGGTTAGCCCGAATGGCATCACTGTGAACTCATACAGCCCATATCTGGAGGTGAAGGCGGTCTTGGGAATATCTTTTGTTCGTACTTTTAATTGGTGGTACCCTGATCTCAAGTCAATTTTTGAGAAGACTTTGGCCTGTGCGAGTTGATCGAATAAATCATTTATTCGGGGCATTGGGTATTTGTTCTTGATTGTGACCATGTTGAGAGCTCGATAATCAATACACAACCTCATTGTTCCATCCTTCTTCTTGGCAAATAAAATTGGTGAACCCCAAGGTGAGGAGCTGGCTCGTATGTATCCTTTCTCCAACAATTCTTTTATTTGCTTCTTCAACTCTACCAATTCGGATGGTGCCATTCTGTAAGGTTTCTTATAAATAGGAGTGGTTTCGGGTGCTAGTTCAATGCTGAATTCTATTTCTCAGTCTGGCGGCATGCCCGGTAGTTCTTCTGGAAATACGTTTGGAAATTCACATATTACGGGAACCTTGTTCAGCTCAGAAACGCCCACCTTGTTTAATCTAGGTTGTCGAGGTATTTGTCTCTCTCCGGCTGAAACTTTTATTTTCTTCCCATGATGGTGTGTGAGAATCACGGTACGGTTGAAGCAGTCAATAAAACCTTTGTTGGTGGTTAACCAATCCATTCCCAGGATGACATCCAGTCCCTTGCTTTCCAGTACAATAAGGTTGGCGTAAAACTTCAATCCTTCAAATTCAATAATCACCCCTTGACAGTAACTCTGGGTCACTTGCTTAATTCCAGGGGACTTGACGATCATTGATTTTTCCAAGGGAAGCATCGAAAAATTATTTTGCAAAGCAAAACTTTTCGAAACGAATGAGTGAGAAGCTCCAGAATCAAAAAAAACCATGGCAGGAATTGTGTTGACGGGGTACGTACCGAGTACGATATCTGGGGCGTTCTGTGCTTCCTCTTGGGTCACGTGGTTCAAGTGACCTTTTCGGTGGTTGTTGTTGGGGTTGAAATTGCTTCGCTTTGGTGCTGAATTATTGCCACCATTATTGAGCTTCGGGGTTGAGTTCCTTGGCTTGGGACACTGCTTGGCATAGTGCCCTTCTTCTCCACAAGCATAACAGGTAATGCCTGGGCGATAGGTGAATTCTTTGTCTCTTGCATGGAAATTCTTGGTTGGACGTGAATTATTCGTCGGGGTTTTGTGTGAATCCCCCTTTTGAAATTCCTTCTTGCTTCTTTGATTGCGAGAAAAAGTAGTCTGGTCCCTTTTCCGTTTGCGGAAATCTTCCAGGCTACGTAGCTCATTTTCCTGGGTAATGGCCTTATCCACCAGTGTTTTAAAGTCTGGAAAGGTATGCACAACTAGCTGGCACTTAAGGGCGGGTGCCAGGCCTTCCAAGAATTTTTCCATCTTCTTGCTCTCGGTCATGCATTCTTCATTGGTGTAGTGAGACATTAGTGTGAATTGGCTGTTGTATTCTGACACTGTCATGGTTCTTTGCTTGAGTTCATCAAATTCCTTCTTGATTTTCATGACGCTCTTAGGAATATGTGCCCCACGAAAACCTTCTTTGAAATTTTCCCAGGTGATTTCATTTTCGTTGGGGTGCATGTGCAAGAAGTTTTCCCACCACGATGCAGCTGCACCTGTGAGATAATGTGGTGCATATAGTACTTTTTCACGGTCCAAACACTGTGCGATAATTAATTTTCTCTCCATGTCTCGAAGCCAGTCCTCAGCCTCAAGAGGCTTGTCAGTATGAGAAAATGTTTGAGGACGCGTCTTTTGTAACTCAGATAATTTGGATTGCGGTTGATACTGACCACGGTTACTTCCCATATTGATGAATTGGTTCATCATTTCCTGGTGTTGCTGTTGACTCTGTTCGTACAAACGACAAACTTGTGTGAAAGCTGTTTCACTGCCCTGTTGACTTGTCTGTCCCTGAGTGAAATTTTGGTTCTGCGGCGTGCCATAATTCTCTTCTGGCTGAGTTGGCATGGAGCGCGTCCAAGGAGGAGACATTTTTCACTCTGGGGATATATTGTGAGAACTCGTAAGATAAGCAAGAGAGACGTAAAAGTCAACAAAATCACACACAAAGAACATTTTTAAACTCCAGGATATTTTTGGAAACACACGATTTCGCGCGGAGAGTGACTAGCGCATATCTTACACGCGGGCATAATTATACATTACATCACTCAGGATATGCGTACATAATCCTGACATGTTATTTAAACTAGTGCACTCCTCCAGATTCTACATGATGCGCAAACAGGCTACTTGTCACAACCTATGTACATATAAACATATTACACAAGTTGATACATCGCATGGCGTCTATGCGTACTTAGTCGGAGATGGTGAGGATCTTCCTTGGCCTGCCGAGGGTGAGACGCAGAGACGCTGGGGAATCAACCTCCTCCTCGCTAATAGGTTCCAGACAAGAAATGTTGTGCTGAGCTGATGGAGTAGGTGCCGTAGGTGGAACAACACGAACACGAGTGGGTGGAATAGGTGGGGTAGCACGCATAGGAGTGGGTGCAACAATTGGTGCAGAGCGGACGGGAGTGGGTGCAATAGCCTGGTTAAATTCCTCTGTGGTAGGCAGGCGACGAGCAGTGGCGAGTATGGAAGGTGAGTGAGAGGCTGCAGATGACACGAAAGTCAATGGTGGAGCGGTGTGCAGGAGTTCCCTCCTGTTAGCAGCACAGCCATGAACTGAGTCCATGCGTGCAGCTACGAGGTCATCCACCATGCAGTCGAATACTGCCTCCAGGGCTCGGAGGTACTCGACAAGCATCTCAAAGGCTTCGTCTCGCTCTCCTCTGGGGCAAGAGAAAGAGTAGTGACAGGTGTAAGGCACATGGCATGGAAGGTAGCGGTAGCGACGGGTCCTCATTGCAGGAAGAACATCCCGAAGATGGGCTATCGTCTCGTGGGCAGCCATCTGCATAGCATGCCTTTCTGTAGGCCTGGCTCTCCCCATGAATCGGAGACGGCGTATTTCAGCATGGCCTCCCCTGAATTGCACCGTGGCCTGGTGCATAGTCAGACTGTCGTTGATCTTGTGTGGATAAAGCGTGAAGACTGGGCGCACGGATGGCCCCATCGCGACCTGAACGATGAAAGAGAGGAGTTTGACGAACCCCTCAGGCACGTTGGCGAACATTTGGGACTCGCAGTCGTTGCCGGCCATCTACAAAAGTAGGCAAAAATTCTGAGTGATCAGATCATAAATTTTATGCTGACTGTCAGAAAATGACTACATTTGTAAAAACATGAATAACTCTATCATGCTAATAACCAATTAGCGATCGCACCTAGTGGCTTCCTACAGTCAGCCTGGCTCTGGTTACCAAGTCTGTCACGACCGGCTTTTCAATAAAATGATTATTGATAAAACCGATCTTTTAAACCCAGTATAGGAAAAGTCGTCCTTTCTGGAAGACAAAGCTTGATAAACAAAGAACAAGTAGCATCAAATATATTACAGGATTGAGCTGAGGCTGCTCAACAGTTTATTACAAACCCGCCAATATCTTACATAAGAGCGGTTAAGTCACGGGGGTGGATTGGCATGCTAATAGCTCGAGGAAAAACGGTGGTGGATAACTTGACTTCTACTGGCAGTACATCGAGCGTCGAGATGAGGCTCGATGAATTATTCGGGGTTGCGGAAGAAGATAATACAATGACCAAGACAGGATCGCACGAGACTGACTGGGACTCCTCTAGGCGTCGGACTCGCTATCAAACTCTTCATCCATGAGATCGCCTTCATCAACATCTGGCCAAATCAACAAGCCAGGTGAGTACTCGAAAGTACTCGCAAGACAGTTCGGACAAAAGATATAATCAATGAATGCATGAATGCGTCATGATCCAGGATGATGCTCATAAAATAACGATAATATTTCAGTACGTGAAGAATAAAATAAATAACTGAAAACCGATCGGGTGTCTGAAGCGACGCCTCGAGAGGTAAATAAATAAAATGCATGCCGCAGTCGGGCGTCTAAGCGACACCACATAAAGGGCTTAAAAGAAATACCACAGTCGGACGTCTGCGCGACATCACAGACAGGGCTTAAAATAAATGCCACCGTCGGACGTCTGAGCGACATCACAGACAGGTCTTTAAAAGAAATGCCACCGTCAGACGTCTGAGCGACATCACAGACAAGGCTTAAGAGAAATGCCACCGTCGGACTTCTGAGCGACATCACAGACAGGGCTTTAAAAGATATGCCACCG
>NC_041387.1:492116924-492118818 GCF_002162155.2 Triticum dicoccoides
AATGCCACCGTCGGACATCTGAGCGACATCACAGACAGGGCTTAAAAAGAAATGCCACCGTCGGACGTCTAAGCCACATCACATACAGGGCTTTAAAAGAAATGCCACCGTCGGACGTCTGAGCGACATCACAGATAGGGCTTAAAAGAAATGCCACCGTCGGACATCTGAGCGACATCACAGACAGGGCTTTTAAAATAAATGTAAATAACAAGATTAGTCCATCCA
This sequence comes from Triticum dicoccoides, assembly GCF_002162155.2. NCBI lineage: Eukaryota > Viridiplantae > Streptophyta > Magnoliopsida > Poales > Poaceae > Triticum > Triticum dicoccoides. Next base: position 492,117,153 of record NC_041387.1, read on the forward strand.
CAAGAATAATCTTTTAACCGGATTTATCACACATAAATCCCACCGGGTTTTTGTCACTGAGGTTGATACCTGACAAGATAAGATGAATATAGTACTTGAACAAAGCACCAGATAATTGAAGGATTTGAGACTCTGCAGAGTTTGGATGAACTAACCACAGCCAACGGATTTCTGTAGTCACGAAGGACTAGTTCCGTTTACGGTATTTCAGTAGAAACACATTTAACTAGTACACACCCATTTCACCTCACAATGCCAGGAATCACCCTGGACAACGTCCAAGAAAAACTTTGAGACGGGGAGGCCACAACCTCGAATAGCATGGGATCAAATTTTTATACGCGCGCTCTAAGGGGTGCCCCCCTCTCGGTCCCAACCGGAAACACCCATGCCCCTTGACCGGATGACGCGCTTTAATCCAGGGCCATGGAACCCTCATCCCGGCCTCTCCACTTGGTGTGTACCAGGAAAATGGTTGCAACTTACTATGCCATATCCCTTGCGGAAAACAAGTGGCAGTACAGGAAGGAATTGAAAGGAATATGATTTGATCATGTTGACACTACTGTCAAAGGACTGGCCTAAGCCTGGCATGTCACAACACTGCCATCTTATCCATCCTCACGCCAACACATGGCTATGCAAATATTTATCCAACAACATAATGCTCACCGAAACTTACTTTCCGATTATATATATGAAATATAACATTTAATAGTTGTTCATAAACATGCCATGATCATACTAAAATGCAAACACGCAACAACACTCATCATATCAAGAGTTCAAACATGCTTGCTTGGTTCGGAGTAGTCGGAGTCTAACTGTGCGAGGTTTGCAGCTCCGTCACCTCCTCCGGTATCTACGGTATAAGAAAAGATACGCACACAACGTAAATACCGTGAGTGTACAGAAAAGTGTTCCAAATATTTTTCGAATAAATATGATAAAAAACTAGACAAAAATTTGAAAAGGACAAAAAAAGAATCACTCAAAAATTCCTTTCTGTTAAAAAGTTATAAGTGTTTTAACCCAAGGACTCATCTGTAATGAAACAGAAAACTTCCAGGGGGTTCTGCGGAAAAGTACAGATAACGTTTCATTTTAAAAAAACGGCTGAGAGACTGACAGGCGGGCTCCACCCGTCAGGTTTAAATTTTCAAACGAGGGAAAACAGAGCGCGACGGCGCCGAGAGGTGTGGTGGTTGCCGGCGGCGATCCACGGCGAGGTAAGGTGATCGGGGTGTACCTCTTTGTTCAGGGTGCCATTCCGCGTCTGTGGGAGGTGGTGGTGGTCGCTAGCGAGTACCACGTCGGTGGTGACGCTTGCTCCGACGGACGGCGGTTCGGGTGGTCGTGGATCTCGCCGGAGAGAGCTGCGAGGTCAAAATTGAGGTGGGGGTTATCTTACTAGAGGTGGTACGAGGCTACGGTCGAAAGTAGGGCGGCGGAGGGGTTCTCACCGGAGAGAATGATGCCGGAGCCCGAGGCGGATGGAGGTGGCCGGAGTCGAGGAGGAAAGGCCCCCCGAGGCTCGTTCAGTGGCCGGGCGGGGACTGGTGTGGTGGTGGAGTCGTGCGGAGGCGAGCGCAAGCTCGGGGTGCTTTATATAGCCGCCCTGAGGCGGTTGCCGAGAACGGGGTTCTCCGGCGAGGTGATTACGGCG